>NW_027675373.1:197500-230000 GCF_965601325.2 Salmo salar
CACACACACACACACACCGACAACACACACACACACACCGACAACACACACACACACACCGACAACACACACACACACACACCGACAACACACACACACACACACACACACCGACAACACACACACACACACACCGACAACACACACACAAACAAACACCAGCAACACACACACACACACCGACAACACACACACACACACCGACAACACACACACACACACCGACAACACACACACACACACACCGACAACACACACACACACACACACTGACAACACACACACACCGACAACACACACACACACACACACCGACAACACACACACACATACACAACGACAACACACACACACACACACACACACTCGGACAACACACACACACACACACCGACAACACACACACACACACACACACACACACCGACACACACACACACACACACACCACACACACACACACACACACACACACACACACACACACACACACACACTGACAACACACACACACACACACCGACAACACACACACACACAACACACACACACACACCGACAACACACACACACATACACCGACAACACACACACACACACACACACACCGACAAAACACACACACACCGACAACACACACACACACACACACCGACAACACACACACACACACCGACAACACATAAACACACACACACCGACAACACACACACACACACACTGACAACAGACACAAACACACACCGACAACACACACACACACACACACACACACACCGACAACACACACACACACACCGACAACACACACACAAACAAACACCAGCAACACACACACACACACCGACAACACACACACACACACACACGCCGACAACACACACACACACACCGACAACACACACACACACACACACCGACAACACACACACACACACACACTGACAACACACACACACCGACAACACACACACACACACACCGACAACACACACACACACACACACACCGACAACACACACACACCGACAACACACACACACACACCGACAACACACACACACACACCGACAACACACACACACACACACCGACAACACACACATACACACACACACACACACCGACAACACACACACACACACACCGACAACACACACACAAACAAACACCAGCAACACACACACACACACCGACAACACACACACACACACACACCGACAACACACACACACACACCGACAACACACACACACACACCGACAACACACACACACACACACTGACAACACACACACACACCGACAACACACACACAAACAAACACCAGCAACATACACACACCGACAACACACACACACACACCGACAACACACACACACACACCGACAACACACACACACACACCGACAACACACACACACACACACTGACAACACACACACACCGACAACACACACACACACACACCGACAACACACACACACACACCGACAACACACACACACACACACACTGACAACACACACACAACGAGAACACACACACACACACACCGACAACACACACACACACACACACCGACAACACACACACACACACACCGACAACACACACACACACTGACAACACACACACACACAACACACACACACACACACCGACAACACACACACACACACAACGACAACACACACACACAAACACACCGACAACACACACACACACACCGACAACACACACACACAGCGACAACACACACACACACACACACCGACAACACACACACACACACAACGACAACACACACACACAAACACACCGACAACACACACACACACACCGACAACACACACACACAGCGACAACACACACACACACACCGACAACACACACACACACACACACCGACAACACACACACACACACACACTGACAACACACACAATCACCGACAACACACACACAAACAAACACCAGCAACACACACACACACACCGACGACACACACACACACACCGACAACACACACACACACACCGACAACACACACACACACACACACCGACAACACACACACACACACACACTGACAACACACACAATCACCGACAACACACACACACACACACACCGACAACACACACACACATACACAACGACAACACACACACACCGACAACACACACACACACACACACACTCGGACAACACACACACACACACACACACCGACAACACACACACACACACACACACACACACCGACAACACACACACACACACACACACACACACACACACACACACACACACACACACACACCACACACACTGACAACACACACACACACAAACCGACAACACACACACACACAACACACACACACACACCGACAACACACACACATATACACCGACAACACACACACACACACACACACCGACAAAACACACACACACCGACAACACACACACACACACCGACAACACACACACACACACCGACAACACATAAACACACACACACCGACAACACACACACACACACACTGACAACACACACACACACCGACAACACACACACACACACACACCGACAACACACACACACACACACACACCGACAACAAACACACACACACACCGACAACACACACACACCGACAACACACACACAAACACACCGACAACACACACACACACACACACCGACAACACACACATACACACACTGACAACACACACAAACACACACACCGACAACACACACACAAACAAACACCAGCAACACACACACACACACCGACAACACACACACACACACACACCGACAACACACACACACACACCGACAACACACACACACACACACACCGACAACACACACACACACACACACTGACAACACACACAATCACCGACAACACACACACACACACACACACACCGACAACACACACACACATACACAACGACAACACACACACACCGACAACACACACACACACACACACACTCGGACAACACACACACACACACACACACCGACAACACACACACACACACACACACACACACCGACAACACACACACACACACACACACACACACACACACACACACACACACACACACACACTGACAACACACACACACACACACCGACAACACACACACACACACACACCGACAACACACACACACACACCGACAACACACACACACACACCGACAACACACACACACACACACTGACAACACACACACACACCGACAACACACACACAAACAAACACCAGCAACACACACACACCGACAACACACACACACACACCGACAACACACACACACACACCGACAACACACACACACACACCGAAAACACACACACACACACACTGACAACACACACACACCGACAACACACACACACACACACCGACAACACACACACACACACCGACAACACACACACACACACCGACAACACACACACACACACACACTGACAACACACACACAACGAGAACACACACACACACACACCGACAACACACACACACACACACACCGACAACACACACACACACACACCGACAACACACACACACACTGACAACACACACACACACAACACACACACACACACACCGACAACACACACACACACACAACGACAACACACACACACAAACACACCGACAACACACACACACACACCGACAACACACACACACAGCGACAACACACACACACACACCGACAACACACACACACACACACACACACACACACCGACAACACACACACACACACACCGACAACACACACACAAACAAACACCAGCAACACACACACACACACCGACAACACACACACACACACACACCGACAACACACACACACACACCGACAACACACACACACACACACACCGACAACACACACACACACACACACTGACAACACACACAATCACCGACAACACACACACACACACACACACACACACCGACAACACACACACACATACACAACGACAACACACACACACCGACAACACACACACACACACACACACTCGGACAACACACACACACACACACACACCGACAACACACACACACACACACACACACACACACCGACAACACACACACACACACACACACACACACACACACACACACACACACACACACACACACACACTGACAACACACACACACACACACCGACAACACACACACACACAACACACACACACACACCGACAACACACACACACATACACCGACAACACACACACACACACACCGACAAAACACACACACACCGACAACACACACACACACACCGACAACACACACACACACACCGACAACACATAAACACACACACACCGACAACACACACACACACACACTGACAACACACACACACACACACCGACAACACACACACACACACACACCGACAACACACACACACACACACACACCGACAACAAACACACACACACACCGACAACACACACACACCGACAACACACACACACACACCGACAACACACACACACACACACACCGACAACACACACATACACACACTGACAACACACACAAACACACACACCGACAACACACACACAAACAAACACCAGCAACACACACACACACACCGACAACACACACACACACACACACCGACAACACACACACACACACCGACAACACACACACACACACACACCGACAACACACACACACACACACACTGACAACACACACAATCACCGACAACACACACACACACACACACACACCGACAACACACACACACATACACAACGACAACACACACACACCGACAACACACACACACACACACACACTCGGACAACACACACACACACACACCGACAACACACACACACACACACACACACACACCGACAACACACACACACACACACACACACACACACACACACACACACACACACACACACACACCGACAACACACACACACACACCGACAACACACACACACACACCGACAACACATAAACACACACACACCGACAACACACACACACACACACACTGACAACACACACACACACACACCGACAACACACACACACACACACACCGACAACACACACACACACACACACACCGACAACAAACACACACACACACCGACAACACACACACACCGACAACACACACACACACACACCGACAACACACACACACACACACACCGACAACACACACATACACACACTGACAACACACACAAACACACACACCGACAACACACACACAAACAAACACCAGCAACACACACACACCGACAACACACACACACACACACACCGACAACACACACACACACACCGACAACACACACACACACACACACCGACAACACACACACACACACACACTGACAACACACACAATCACCGACAACACACACACACACACACACACACCGACAACACACACACACATACACAACGACAACACACACACACCGACAACACACACACACACACACACACTCGGACAACACACACACACACACACACACTCGGACAACACACACACACACACACACACCGACAACACACACACACACACACACACACACACACACCGACAACACACACACACACACACACACACACACACACACACACACACACACACACACACACTGACAACACACACACACACACACCGACAACACACACACACACAACACACACACACACACCGACAACACACACACACATACACCGACAACACACACACACACACACACACCGACAAAACACACACACACCGACAACACACACACACACACCGACAACACACACACACACCGACAACACATAAACACACACACACCGACAACACACACACACACACACTGACAACACACACACACACACACCGACAACACACACACACACACACACCGACAACACACACACACACACCGACAACAAACACACACACACCGACAACACACACACACCGACAACACACACACACACACACCGACAACACACACACACACACACACCGACAACACACACATACACACACTGACAACACACACAAACACACACACCGACAACACACACACACACACACTGACAACACACACACACACACACAAAGACAACACACACACACACACACACCGACAACACACACACACACACACCGACAACACAGACACACACACACACCGACAACACACACACACACACACACACACCGATAACACACACACACACACCGACAACACACACACACACACAACACACACACACACCGACAACACACACACACACCGACAACACACACACACACACACCGACAACACACACACACACACCGACAACACACACACACACAACGACCACACACACACACACACACCGACAACACACACACACACACCGACAACACACACACACACACACAACACACACACACACACCGACAACACACACACACACACACACACCGACAAAACACACACAAACACACCGACAACACACACAAACACACCGACAACACACACACACACACCGACAACACACACACACACACCGACAACACACACACACACACACTGACAACACACACACACACCGACAACACACACACACACACACCGACAACACACACACACATACACAACGACAACACACACACACCGACAACACACACACACACACACACACACTCGGACAACACACACACACACACACACACCGACAACACACACACACACACACACACACACACACACACACACACACACACACACACACACACACACACACACACACACACACTGACAACACACACACACACACACCGACAACACACACACACACAACACACACACACACACCGACAACACACACACACATACACCGACAACACACACACACACACACACACCGACAAAACACACACACACCGACAACACACACACACACACCGACAACACACACACACACCGACAACACATAAACACACACACACCGACAACACACACACACACACACTGACAACACACACACACACACACCGACAACACACACACACACACACACCGACAACACACACACACACACCGACAACAAACACACACACACCGACAACACACACACACCGACAACACACACACACACACACCGACAACACACACACACACACACACCGACAACACACACATACACACACTGACAACACACACAAACACACACACCGACAACACACACACACACACACTGACAACACACACACACACACACAAAGACAACACACACACACACACACACCGACAACACACACACACACACACCGACAACACAGACACACACACACACCGACAACACACACACACACACACACACACCGATAACACACACACACACACCGACAACACACACACACACACAACACACACACACACCGACAACACACACACACACCGACAACACACACACACACACACCGACAACACACACACACACACCGACAACACACACACACACAACGACCACACACACACACACACACCGACAACACACACACACACACCGACAACACACACACACACACACAACACACACACACACACCGACAACACACACACACACACACACACCGACAAAACACACACAAACACACCGACAACACACACAAACACACCGACAACACACACACACACACCGACAACACACACACACACACCGACAACACACACACACACACACTGACAACACACACACACACCGACAACACACACACACACACACCGACAACACACACACACATACACAACGACAACACACACACACCGACAACACACACACACACACACACACACTCGGACAACACACACACACACACACACACCGACAACACACACACACACACACACACACACACCGACAACACACACACACACACACACACACACACACACACACACACACACACACACACACACTGACAACACACACACACACACCGACAACACACACACACACAACACAAACACACACACCGACAACACACACACACATACACCGACAACACACACACACACACACACCGACAAAACACACACACACCGACAACACACACACACACACACACCGACAACACACACACACACACCGACAACACATAAACACACACACACCGACAACACACACACACACACACTGACAACACACACAAACACACACCTACAACACACACACACACACACACCGACAACACACACACACACACCGACAACACACACACACACACCGACAACACACACACACACACACACACACCGACAACAAACACACACACACACCGACAACACACACACACACACCGACAACACACACACACACAAACCGACAACACACACACACACACACACCGACAACACACACATACACACACTGACAACACACACAAACACACACACCGACAACACACACACACACACACTGACAACACACACACACACAGACAACACACACACACACACCGACAACACACACACACACACACCGACAACACACACACAAACAAACACCAGCAACACACACACACACACCGACAACACACACACACACACACCGACAACACACACACACCGACAACACACACACACACACACCGACAACACACACACACACACACACTGACAACACACACACACACCGACAACACACACACACACACACACACCGACAACACACACACACACACACAACGACAACACACACACACCGACAACACACACACACACACACTCGGACAACACACACACACACCGACAACACACACACACACACACACACACACACACACACCGACAACACACACACACACACACTGACAACACACACACACACACACACACACCGACAACAGACACACACACAACACAAATACACACACCGACAACACACACACACACACACACTGACAACACACACACACACCGACAACACACACACACACACACACACCGACAACACACACACACACACACAACGACAACACACACACACCGACAACACACACACACACACACTCGGACAACACACACACACACCGACAACACACACACACACACACACACACACACACACACACACACACACACACACACTGACAACACACACACACACACACACACCGACAACAGACACACACACAACACAAATACACACACCGACAAAACACACAAACCGACAACACACACACACACACACACACACACCGACAAAATACACACACACCGACAACACACACACACACACCGACAACACACACACACCGACAACACATAAACACACACACACCGACAACACACACACACACACACTGACAACACACACACACACACACCGACAACACACACACACACACACACCGACAACACACACACACACACCGACAACACACACACACACACCGACAACACACACACACACACACAAACCGACAACAAACACACACACACACCGACAACACACACACACACAATGACAACACACACACACACACACCGACAACACAAACACACACACACACCGACAACACACACACACACACCGACAACACACACACACACACACACCGACAACACACACACACACACACACTGACAACACACACACACACCGACAACACACACACACACACACACACCGACAACACACACACACACACACAACGACAACACACACACACCGACAACACACACACACACACTCGGACAACACACACACACACACACCGACAACAAACACACACACACACACACACCGACAACACACACACACACACACACACACACACACACACACACACACACACACACACACTGACAACACACACACACACACACCGACAACACACACACACACAACACACACACACACACCGACAACACACACACACACACACCGACAACACACACACACACACACACACACCGACAAAACACACACACACCGACAACACACACACACACACACACCGACAACACACACACACACACCGACAACACATAAACACACACACACCGACAACACACACACACACACACTGACAACACACACACACACACACCGACAACACACACACACACACACACCGACAACACACACACACACACCGACAACACACACACACCGACAACACACACACACACACACCGACAACAAACACACACACACACCGACAACACACACACACACACCGACAACACACACACACAACGACAACACACACACACACACACACCGACAACACACACATACACACACTGACAACACACACACACACACCGACAACACACACACACACACACACTGACAACACACACACACACAGACAACACACACACACACACCGACAACACACACACACACACACCGACAACACAGACACACACACACACCGACAACACACACACACACACACACACCGATAACACACAGACTCACACTGACAACACACACACACACACAAACCGACAACACACACACACACACACACCGACAACACACACACACACACCGACAACACACACACACAGACAACACACACACACACACACACACCGACAGCACACACACACACACACACCGACAACACACACACACACACAACACACACACACACACCGACAACACACACACACACCGACAACACACACACACACACCGACAACACACACACACACAACGACCACACACACACACACACACCGACAACACACACACACACACCGACAACACACACACACACACAACACACACACACACACCGACAACACACACACACACACACACACACCGACAACAAACACACAAACACACCGACAACACACACAAACACACACCGACAACACACACACACACACACCGACAACACACACACAAACACACACACCAGCAACACACACACACACACACCAACAACACACACACACACACCGACAACACACACACACACACCGACAACACAGACACACACACACACCAACAACACACACACACACTGACAACACACACACACACTGACAACACACACACACACACACCGACAACACACACACACACACCGACAACACAAACACACACACACCGACAACACACACACACACCGACAACACACACACACACACACAACACACACACACACACCGACAACACACACACACACACACACCGACAACACACACACACACACACCGACAACACACACACACACACCGACAACACAGACACACACACACACCAACAACACACACACACACTGACAACACACACACACACTGACAACACACACACACACACACCGACAACACACACACACACACACACCGACAACACACACACACACACACCGACAACACACACACACACCGACAACACACACACACACACACAACACACACACACACACCGACAACACACACACACACACCGACAACACACACACACAAACACACCGACAACACACACACACACACACACACCGACAACACACACACACCGACAACACACACACACACACACCGACAACACACACACACACACACACACACCGACAACACACACACACACACCGACAACACACACACACACACCAGCAACACACACACACACACACCGACAACACACACACACACACACACCAACAACACACACACACACCGACAACACACACACACACACACACACACCGACAACACACACACACACACACCGACAACACACACACACACACCGACAACACATAAACACACACACACCGACAACACACACACACACACACTGACAACACACACACACACACACCGACAACACACACACACACACACACTGACAACACACACACACACACCGACAACACACACACACCGACAACACACACACACACACACACCGACAACAAACACACACACACACCGACAACACACACACACACACCGACAACACACACACACAACGACAACACACACACACACACCGACAACACACACATACACACACTGACAACACACACACACACACCGACAACACACACACACACACACTGACAACACACACACACACAGACAACACACACACACACACCGACAACACACACACACACCGACAACACAGACACACACACACACCGACAACACACACACACACACACACACCGATAACACACAGACTCACACTGACAACACACACACACACACAAACCGACAACACACACACACACACACACCGACAACACACACACACACACACACCGACAACACACACACACAGACAACACACACACACACACCGACAGCACACACACACACACACACCCGACAACACACACACACACAACACACACACACACACCGACAACACACACACACACCGACAACACACACACACACACCGACAACACACACACACACAACGACCACACACACACACACACACCGACAACACACACACACACACAACACACACACACACACCGACAACACACACACACACACACACACACCGACAACAAACACACAAACACACCGACAACACACACAAACACACACCGACAACACACACACACACACACCGACAACACACACACACACACCGACAACACAAACACACACACACCGACAACACACACACACACCGACAACACACACACACACACACAACACACACACACACACCGACAACACACACACACACACACACCGACAACACACACACACACACACCGACAACACACACACACACACCGACAACACAGACACACACACACACCAACAACACACACACACACTGACAACACACACACACACTGACAACACACACACACACACACCGACAACACACACACACACACACACACCGACAACACACACACACACACACCGACAACACACACACACACCGACAACACACACACACACACAACACACACACACACACCGACAACACACACACACACACCGACAACACACACACACAAACACACCGACAACACACACACACACACACACACCGACAACACACACACACCGACAACACACACACACACACACACACACACCGACAACACACACACACACACCGACAACACACACACACACACCAGCAACACACACACACACACACCGACAACACACACACACACACACACCAACAACACACACACACACCGACAACACACACACACACACACACACACCGACAACACACACACACACACACCGACAACACACACACACACACCGGCAACACACACACACACACCGACAACATACACACACACACACACCGACAACACACACACACACACACACACACACTGACAACACACACACACACACACACCGACAACACACACACACACACACCGACAACACACACACACACCGACAACACACACACACACACAACACACACACACACACCGACAACACACACACACACACAACGACAACACACACACACACACACACCGACAACACACACACACACAACACACACACACACACCGACAACACACACACACACACACCGACAACACACACACACACACACACACACCGACAAAACACACACACACCGACAACACACACACACACACACACCGACAACACACACACACACACCGACAACACACACACACCGACAACACACACACACACACACACCGACAACAAACACACACACACACCGACAACACACACACACACACCGACAACACACACACACAACGACAACACACACACACACACACACCGACAACACACACATACACACACTGACAACACACACACACACACCGACAACACACACACACACACACTGACAACACACACACACACAGACAACACACACACACACACCGACAACACACACACACACCGACAACACAGACACACACACACACCGACAACACACACACACACACACACACCGATAACACACAGACTCACACTGACAACACACACACACACACAAACCGACAACACACACACACACACACACCGACAACACACACACACACACACACCGACAACACACACACACAGACAACACACACACACACACACACCGACAGCACACACACACACACACACCGACAACACACACACACACAACACACACACACACACCGACAACACACACACACACCGACAACACACACACACACACCGACAACACACACACACACAACGACCACACACACACACACACACCGACAACACACACACACACACCGACAACACACACACACACACAACACACACACACACAC
The DNA here is from genome assembly GCF_965601325.2 of Salmo salar. Lineage (NCBI taxonomy): Eukaryota > Metazoa > Chordata > Actinopteri > Salmoniformes > Salmonidae > Salmo > Salmo salar. The sequence continues at coordinate 211,892 of NW_027675373.1, forward strand.
CGACAACACACACACACACACACACACACCGACAACAAACACACAAACACACCGACAACACACACAAACACACACCGACAACACACACACACACACACCGACAACACACACACACACACCGACAACACAAACACACACACACCGACAACACACACACACACCGACAACACACACACACACACACAACACACACACACACACCGACAACACACACACACACACACACCGACAACACACACACACACACACCGACAACACACACACACACACCGACAACACAGACACACACACACACCAACAACACACACACACACTGACAACACACACACACACTGACAACACACACACACACACACCGACAACACACACACACACACACACACACCGACAACACACACACACACACACCGACAACACACACACACACCGACAACACACACACACACACACAACACACACACACACACCGACAACACACACACACACACCGACAACACACACACACAAACACACCGACAACACACACACACACACACACACCGACAACACACACACACCGACAACACACACACACACACACCGACAACACACACACACACACACACCGACAACACACACACACACACCGACAACACACACACACACACCAGCAACACACACACACACACACCGACAACACACACACACACACACATCAACAACACACACACACACCGACAACACACACACACACACACACACACCGACAACACACACACACACACACCGACAACACACACACACACACCGGCAACACACACACACACACACACCGACAACACACACACACACACACACCGACAACACACACACACACACACACACACACTGACAACACACACACACACACACACACCGACAACACACACACACACACCGACAACACACACACACACCGACAACACACACACACACAACACACACACACAAACCGACAACACACACACACACACAACGACAACACACACACACACACACACCGACAACACACACACACACAACACACACACACACACCGACAACACACACACACACACACCGACAACACACACACACACACACACACACCGACAAAACACACACACACCGACAACACACACACACACACACACCGACAACACACACACACACACCGACAACACATAAACACACACACACCGACAACACACACACACACACACTGACAACACACACACACACACACCGACAACACACACACACACACACACCGACAACACACACACACACACCGACAACACACACACACCGACAACACACACACACACACACACCGACAACAAACACACACACACACCGACAACACACACACACACACCGACAACACACACACACAACGACAACACACACACACACACACACACCGACAACACACACATACACACACTGACAACACACACACACACACCGACAACACACACACACACACACTGACAACACACACACACACAGACAACACACACACACACACCGACAACACACACACACACACACCGACAACACAGACACACACACACACCGACACACACACACACACACACACACACACACCGATAACACACAGACTCACACTGACAACACACACACACACACAAACCGACAACACACACACACACACACACCGACAACACACACACACACACACACCGACAACACACACACACAGACAACACACACACACACACACACCGACAGCACACACACACACACACACCGACAACACACACACACACACACAACACACACACACACACCGACAACACACACACACACCGACAACACACACACACACACCGACAACACACACACACACAACGACCACACACACACACACACACCGACAACACACACATACACACACTGACAACACACACACACACACCGACAACACACACACACACACACTGACAACACACACACACACAGACAACACACACACACACACCGACAACACACACACACACCGACAACACAGACACACACACACACCGACAACACACACACACACACACACACCGATAACACACAGACTCACACTGACAACACACACACACACACAAACCGACAACACACACACACACACACACCGACAACACACACACACACACACACCGACAACACACACACACAGACAACACACACACACACACACACCGACAGCACACACACACACACACACCGACAACACACACACACACAACACACACACACACACCGACAACACACACACACACCGACAACACACACACACACACCGACAACACACACACACACAACGACCACACACACACACACACACCGACAACACACACACACACACCGACAACACACACACACACACAACACACACACACACACCGACAACACACACACACACACACACACACCGACAACAAACACACAAACACACCGACAACACACACAAACACACACCGACAACACACACACACACACACTGACAACACACACACACACAGACAACACACACACACACACCGACAACACACACACACACACACCGACAACACAGACACACACACACACCGACAACACACACACACACACACACACACACACCGATAACACACAGACTCACACTGACAACACACACACACACACAAACCGACAACACACACACACACACACACCGACAACACACACACACACACACACCGACAACACACACACACAGACAACACACACACACACACACACCGACAGCACACACACACACACACACCGACAACACACACACACACACACAACACACACACACACACCGACAACACACACACACACCGACAACACACACACACACACCGACAACACACACAAACACAACGACCACACACACACACACACACCGACAACACACACATACACACACTGACAACACACACACACACACCGACAACACACACACACACACACTGACAACACACACACACACAGACAACACACACACACACACCGACAACACACACACACACCGACAACACAGACACACACACACACCGACAACATACACACACACACACACACCGATAACACACAGACTCACACTGACAACACACACACACACACAAACCGACAACACACACACACACACACACCGACAACACACACACACACACACACCGACAACACACACACACAGACAACACACACACACACACACACCGACAGCACACACACACACACACACCGACAACACACACACACACAACACACACACACACACCGACAACACACACACACACCGACAACACACACACACACACCGACAACACACACACACACAACGACCACACACACACACACACACCGACAACACACACACACACACCGACAACACACACACACACACAACACACACACACACACCGACAACACACACACACACACACACACACCGACAACAAACACACAAACACACCGACAACACACACAAACACACACCGACAACACACACACACACACACCGACAACACACACACACACACCGACAACACAAACACACACACACCGACAACACACACACACACCGACAACACACACACACACACACAACACACACACACACACCGACAACACACACACACACACACACCGACAACACACACACACACACACCGACAACACACACACACACACCGACAACACAGACACACACACACACCAACAACACACACACACACTGACAACACACACACACACTGACAACACACACACACACACACCGACAACACACACACACACACACACACACCGACAACACACACACACACACACCGACAACACACACACACACCGACAACACACACACACACACACAACACACACACACACACCGACAACACACACACACACACCGACAACACACACACACAAACACACCGACAACACACACACACACACACACACCGACAACACACACACACCGACAACACACACACACACACACCGACAACACACACACACACACACACACACCGACAACACACACACACACACCGACAACACACACACACACACCAGCAACACACACACACACACACCGACAACACACACACACACACACATCAACAACACACACACACACCGACAACACACACACACACACACACACACCGACAACACACACACACACACACCGACAACACACACACACACACCGGCAACACACACACACACACACACCGACAACACACACACACACACACACCGACAACACACACACACACACACACACACACTGACAACACACACACACACACACACACCGACAACACACACACACACACCGACAACACACACACACACCGACAACACACACACACACAACACACACACACACACCGACAACACACACACACACACAACGACAACACACACACACACACACACCGACAACACACACACACACAACACACACACACACACCGACAACACACACACACACACACCGACAACACACACACACACACACACACACCGACAAAACACACACACACCGACAACACACACACACACACACACCGACAACACACACACACACACCGACAACACATAAACACACACACACCGACAACACACACACACACACACTGACAACACACACACACACACACCGACAGCACACACACACACACACACCGACAACACACACACACACAACACACACACACACACCGACAACACACACACACACCGACAACACACACACACACACCGACAACACACACACACACAACGACCACACACACACACACACACGACAACACACACACACACACCGACAACACACACACACACACAACACACACACACACACCGACAACACACACACACACACACACACACCGACAACAAACACACAAACACACCGACAACACACACAAACACACACCGACAACACACACACACACACACCGACAACACACACACACACACCGACAACACAAACACACACACACCGACAACACACACACACACCGACAACACACACACACACACACAACACACACACACACACCGACAACACACACACACACACACACCGACAACACACACACACACACACCGACAACACACACACACACACCGACAACACAGACACACACACACACCAACAACACACACACACACTGACAACACACACACACACTGACAACACACACACACACACACCGACAACACACACACACACACACACACACCGACAACACACACACACACACACCGACACACACACACACACCGACAACACACACACACACACACAACACACACACACACACCGACAACACACACACACACACCGACAACACACACACACAAACACACCGACAACACACACACACACACACACACCGACAACACACACACACCGACAACACACACACACACACACCGACAACACACACACACACACACACACACCGACAACACACACACACACACCGACAACACACACACACACACCAGCAACACACACACACACACACCGACAACACACACACACACACACATCAACAACACACACACACACCGACAACACACACACACACACACACACACCGACAACACACACACACACACACCGACAACACACACACACACACCGGCAACACACACACACACACACACCGACAACACACACACACACACACACCGACAACACACACACACACACACACACACACTGACAACACACACACACACACACACTCGACAACACACACACACACACCGACAACACACACACACACCGACAACACACACACACACACAACACACACACACACACCGACAACACACACACACACACAACGACAACACACACACACACACACACCGACAACACACACACACACAACACACACACACACACCGACAACACACACACACACACACCGACAACACACACACACACACACACACACCGACAAAACACACACACACCGACAACACACACACACACACACACCGACAACACACACACACACACCGACAACACATAAACACACACACACCGACAACACACACACACACACACTGACAACACACACACACACACACCGACAACACACACACACACACACACCGACAACACACACACACACACCGACAACACACACACACCGACAACACCAACACACACACACACACCGACAACAAACACACACACACACCGACAACACACACACACACACCGACAACACACACACACAACGACAACACACACACACACACACACACACCGACAACACACACATACACACACTGACAACACACACACACACACCGACAACACACACACACACACACTGACAACACACACACACACAGACAACACACACACACACACCGACAACACACACACACACACACCGACAACACAGACACACACACACACCGACAACACACACACACACACACACACACACACCGATAACACACAGACTCACACTGACAACACACACACACACACACACCGACAACACACACACACAGACAACACACACACACACACACACCGACAGCACACACACACACACACACCGACAACACACACACACACACACAACACACACACACACACCGACAACACACACACACACCGACAACACACACACACACACCGACAACACACACACACACAACGACCACACACACACACACACACCGACAACACACACATACACACACTGACAACACACACACACACACCGACAACACACACACACACACACTGACAACACACACACACACAGACAACACACACACACACACCGACAACACACACACACACCGACAACACAGACACACACACACACCGACAACACACACACACACACACACACCGATAACACACAGACTCACACTGACAACACACACACACACACAAACCGACAACACACACACACACACACACCGACAACACACACACACACACACACCGACAACACACACACACAGACAACACACACACACACACACACCGACAGCACACACACACACACACACCGACAACACACACACACACAACACACACACACACACCGACAACACACACACACACCGACAACACACACACACACACCGACAACACACACACACACAACGACCACACACACACACACACACCGACAACACACACACACACACCGACAACACACACACACACACAACACACACACACACACCGACAACACACACACACACACACACACACCGACAACAAACACACAAACACACCGACAACACACACAAACACACACCGACAACACACACACACACACACTGACAACACACACACACACAGACAACACACACACACACACCGACAACACACACACACACACACCGACAACACAGACACACACACACACCGACAACACACACACACACACACACACACACACCGATAACACACAGACTCACACTGACAACACACACACACACACAAACCGACAACACACACACACACACACACCGACAACACACACACACACACACACCGACAACACACACACACAGACAACACACACACACACACACACCGACAGCACACACACACACACACACCGACAACACACACACACACACACAACACACACACACACACCGACAACACACACACACACCGACAACACACACACACACACCGACAACACACACAAACACAACGACCACACACACACACACACACCGACAACACACACATACACACACTGACAACACACACACACACACCGACAACACACACACACACACACTGACAACACACACACACACAGACAACACACACACACACACCGACAACACACACACACACCGACAACACAGACACACACACACACCGACAACATACACACACACACACACACCGATAACACACAGACTCACACTGACAACACACACACACACACAAACCGACAACACACACACACACACACACCGACAACACACACACACACACACACCGACAACACACACACACAGACAACACACACACACACACACACCGACAGCACACACACACACACACACCGACAACACACACACACACAACACACACACACACACCGACAACACACACACACACCGACAACACACACACACACACCGACAACACACACACACACAACGACCACACACACACACACACACCGACAACACACACACACACACCGACAACACACACACACACACAACACACACACACACACCGACAACACACACACACACACACACACACCGACAACAAACACACAAACACACCGACAACACACACAAACACACACCGACAACACACACACACACACACCGACAACACACACACACACACCGACAACACAAACACACACACACCGACAACACACACACACACCGACAACACACACACACACACACAACACACACACACACACCGACAACACACACACACACACACACCGACAACACACACACACACACCGACAACACACACACACACACCGACAACACAGACACACACACACACCAACAACACACACACACACTGACAACACACACACACACTGACAACACACACACACACACACCGACAACACACACACACACACACACACACCGACAACACACACACACACACACCGACAACACACACACACACCGACAACACACACACACACACACAACACACACACACACACCGACAACACACACACACACACCGACAACACACACACACAAACACACCGACAACACACACACACACACACACACCGACAACACACACACACCGACAACACACACACACACACACCGACAACACACACACACACACACACACACCGACAACACACACACACACACCGACAACACACACACACACACCAGCAACACACACACACACACACCGACAACACACACACACACACACATCAACAACACACACACACACCGACAACACACACACACACACACACACACCGACAACACACACACACACACACCGACAACACACACACACACACCGGCAACACACACACACACACACACCGACAACACACACACACACACACACCGACAACACACACACACACACACACACACACTGACAACACACACACACACACACACACCGACAACACACACACACACACCGACAACACACACACACACCGACAACACACACACACACAACACACACACACACACCGACAACACACACACACACACAACGACAACACACACACACACACACACCGACAACACACACACACACAACACACACACACACACCGACAACACACACACACACACACCGACAACACACACACACACACACACACACCGACAAAACACACACACACCGACAACACACACACACACACACACCGACAACACACACACACACACCGACAACACATAAACACACACACACCGACAACACACACACACACACACTGACAACACACACACACACACACCGACAGCACACACACACACACACACCGACAACACACACACACACAACACACACACACACACCGACAACACACACACACACCGACAACACACACACACACACCGACAACACACACACACACAACGACCACACACACACACACACACGACAACACACACACACACACCGACAACACACACACACACACAACACACACACACACACCGACAACACACACACACACACACACACACCGACAACAAACACACAAACACACCGACAACACACACAAACACACACCGACAACACACACACACACACACCGACAACACACACACACACACCGACAACACAAACACACACACACCGACAACACACACACACACCGACAACACACACACACACACACAACACACACACACACACCGACAACACACACACACACACACACCGACAACACACACACACACACACCGACAACACACACACACACACCGACAACACAGACACACACACACACCAACAACACACACACACACTGACAACACACACACACACTGACAACACACACACACACACACCGACAACACACACACACACACACACACCGACAACACACACACACACACACCGACAACACACACACACACCGACAACACACACACACACACACAACACACACACACACACCGACAACACACACACACACACCGACAACACACACACACAAACACACCGACAACACACACACACACACACACACCGACAACACACACACACCGACAACACACACACACACACACCGACAACACACACACACACACACACACACCGACAACACACACACACACACCGACAACACACACACACACACCAGCAACACACACACACACACACCGACAACACACACACACACACACATCAACAACACACACACACACCGACAACACACACACACACACACACACACCGACAACACACACACACACACACCGACAACACACACACACACACCGGCAACACACACACACACACACACCGACAACACACACACACACACACACCGACAACACACACACACACACACACACACACTGACAACACACACACACACACACACACCGACAACACACACACACACACCGACAACACACACACACACCGACAACACACACACACACACAACACACACACACACACCGACAACACACACACACACACAACGACAACACACACACACACACACACCGACAACACACACACACACAACACACACACACACACCGACAACACACACACACACACACCGACAACACACACACACACACACACACACCGACAAAACACACACACACCGACAACACACACACACACACACACCGACAACACACACACACACACCGACAACACATAAACACACACACACCGACAACACACACACACACACACTGACAACACACACACACACACACCGACAACACACACACACACACACACCGACAACACACACACACACACCGACAACACACACACACCGACAACACCAACACACACACACACACCGACAACAAACACACACACACACCGACAACACACACACACACACCGACAACACACACACACAACGACAACACACACACACACACACACACACCGACAACACACACATACACACACTGACAACACACACACACACACCGACAACACACACACACACACACTGACAACACACACACACACAGACAACACACACACACACACCGACAACACACACACACACACACCGACAACACAGACACACACACACACCGACAACACACACACACACACACACACACACACCGATAACACACAGACTCACACTGACAACACACACACACACACAAACCGACAACACACACACACACACACACCGACAACACACACACACACACACACCGACAACACACACACACAGACAACACACACACACACACACACCGACAGCACACACACACACACACACCGACAACACACACACACACACACAACACACACACACACACCGACAACACACACACACACCGACAACACACACACACACACCGACAACACACACACACACAACGACCACACACACACACACACACCGACAACACACACACACACACCGACAACACACACACACACACAACACACACACACACACCGACAACACACACACACCGACAACAAACACACAAACACACCGACAACACACACAAACACACACCGACAACACACACACACACACACCGACAACACACACACACACACACACACCAGCAACACACACACACACCGACAACACACACACACACACCGACAACACACACACACACACCGACAACACAGACACACACACACACCAACAACACACACACACTGACAACACACACACACACTGACAACACACACACACACCGACAACACACACACACACACCGACAACACAAACACACACACACCGACAACACACACACACACCGACAACACACACACACACACACAACACACACACACACACCGACAACACACACACACACACACACCGACAACACACACACACACACACCGACAACACACACACACACACCGACAACACAGACACACACACACAACAACAACACACACACACACTGACAACACACACACACACTGACAACACACACACACACACACCGACAACACACACACACACACACACCGACAACACACACACACACACCGACAACACAGACACACACACACAACAACAACACACACACACACTGACAACACACACACACACTGACAACACACACACACACACACCGACAACACACACACACACACACACCGACAACACACACACACACACACCGACAACACACACACACACCGACAACACACACACACACACACAACACACACACACACACCGACAACACACACACACACACACCGACAACACACACACACAAACACACCGACAACACACACACACACACACACACACCGACAACACACACACACCGACAACACACACACACACACACCGACAACACACACACACACACACACACACCGACAACACACACACACACACCGACAACACACACACACACACCAGCAACACACACACACCGACAACACACACACACACACACACCAACAACACACACACACACCGACAACACACACACACACACACACACACACCGACAACACACACACACACACACCGACAACACACACACACACACACCGACAACACACACACACACACACACCGACAACACACACACACACACACACACACACACTGACAACACACACACACACACACACCGACAACACACACACACACACACCGACAACACACACACACACCGACAACACACACACACACACAACACACACACACACACCGACAACACACACACACACACAACGACAACACACACACACACACACACCGACAACACACACACACACAACACACACACACACACCGACAACACACACACACACACAACAACAACACACACACACAAACACACCGACAACACACACACACACACCGACAACACACACACACACACCGACAACACACACACACACACACACAACACACACACACACACAACACACACACACCGACAACACACACACACACCGACAACACACACACACACACACCGACAACACACACACACACCGACAACACACACACACACACACACACACACCGACTACACACACACACACCGACAACACACACACACACACCGACAACACACACACACACCGACAACACACACACACACACACCGACAACACACACACACACACACCGACATCACACACACACACACACCGGCAACAAACACACACACACACACCGACAACACACACACCCACACCGACTACACACACACACACACCGGCAACACACACACACACACCGACAACACACACACACACACACACACACACCGACAACACACACACACACACACACACACACTGACAACACACACACACACACCGACAACACACACACACACCGACAACACACACACACACTGACAACACACACACACACAACACACACACACACACCGACAACACACACACACACACAACGACAACACACACACACAAACACACCGACAACACACACACACACACCGACAACACACACACACACACCGACAACACACACACACACACCGACAACACACACACACACACACACACACACACACCGACAACACACACACACACCGACAACACACACACAAACAAACACCAGCAACACACACACACACACCGACAACACACACACACACACCGACAACACACACACACACACACACCGACAACACACACACACACACACACTGACAACACACACACACCGACAACACACACACACACACACCGACAACACACACACACACACACACACCGACAACACACACACACCGACAAAACACACACACACACCGACAACACACACACACACACCGACAACACACACACACACACCGACAACGCAGACACACACACACACCAACAACACACACACACACTGACAACACACACACACACTGACAACACACACACACACACACCGACAACACACACACACACACCGACAACACAAACACACACACACCGACAACACACACACACACCGACAACACACACACACACACACAACACACACACACACACCGACAACACACACACACACACACACCGACAACACACACACACACACACCGACAACACACACACACACACAACGACAACACAGACACACACACACACCAACAACACACACACACACTGACAACACACACACACACTGACAACACACACACACACACACCGACAACACACACACACACACACACACCGACAACACACACACACACACACCGACAACACACACACACACCGACAACACACACACACACACACAACACACACACACACACCGACAACACACACACACACACACCGACAACACACACACACAAACACACCGACAACACACACACACACACACACACACCGACAACACACACACACCGACAACACACACACACACACACCGACAACACACACACACCGACAACACACACACACACACCGACAACACACACACACACACCAGCAACACACACACACACACACCGACAACACACACACACACACACACCAACAACACACACACACACCGACAACACACACACACACACACACACACACCGACAACACACACACACACACACCGACAACACACACACACACACCGGCAACACACACACACACACACACCGACAACACACACACACACACACACCGACAACACACACACACACACACACACTGACAACACACACACACACACACACCGACAACACACACACACACACACACCGACAACACACACACACACCGACAACACACACACACACACAACACACACACACACACCGACAACACACACACACACACAACGACAACACACACACACACACACACCGACAACACACACACACACAACACACACACACACACCGACAACACACACACACACACACCGACAACACACACACACATACACACACACCGACAAAACACACACCGACAACAAACACACACACACACACACACAACACACACACACACACCAACAACACATAAACACACACACACCGACAACACACACACACACACACTGACAACACACACACACACACACCGACAACACACACACACACACACACCGACAACACACACACACACACCGACAACACACACACACACACCGACAACACACACACACAACGACAACACACACACACACACACACACCGACAACACACACATACACACACTGACAACACACACACACACACCGACAACACACACACACACACACTGACAACACACACACACACAGACAACACACACACACACACCGACAACACACACACACACACACCGACAACACAGACACACACACACACCGACAACACACACACACACACACACACACACCGATAACACACAGACTCACACTGACAACACACACACACACACAAACCGACAACACACACACACACACACACCGACAACACACACACACACACAACACACACACACACACCGACAACACACACACACACACAACGACAACACACACACACACACACACCGACAACACACACACACACAACACACACACACACACCGACAACACACACACACACACACACCGACAACACACACACACACACACACACACCGACAAAACACACACCGACAACAAACACACACACACACACACACAACACACACACACACACCAACAACACATAAACACACACACACCGACAACACACACACACACACACTGACAACACACACACACACACACCGACAACACACACACACACACACACCGACAACACACACACACACACCGACAACACACACACACACACCGACAACACACACACACAACGACAACACACACACACACACACACACCGACAACACACACATACACACACTGACAACACACACACACACACCGACAACACACACACACACACACTGACAACACACACACACACAGACAACACACACACACACACCGACAACACACACACACACACACCGACAACACAGACACACACACACACCGACAACACACACACACACACACACACACACCGATAACACACAGACTCACACTGACAACACACACACACACACAAACCGACAACACACACACACACACACACCGACAACACACACACACACACACACCGACAACACACACACACAGACAACACACACACACACACCGACAGCACACACACACACACACACCGACAACACACACACACACACACAACACACACACACACACCGACAACACACACACACACCTACAACACACACACACACACCGACAACACACACACACACAACGACCACACACACACACACACACCGACAACACACACATACACACACTGACAACACACACACACACACCGACAACACACACACACACACACTGACAACACACACACACACAGACAACACACACACACACACCGACAACACACACACACACACACCGACAACACAGACACACACACACACCGACAACACACACACACACACACACACACACCGATAACACACAGACTCACACTGACAACACACACACACACACAAACCGACAACACACACACACACACACACCGACAACACACACACACACACACACCGACAACACACACACACAGACAACACACACACACACACCGACAGCACACACACACACACACACACCGACAACACACACACACACACACAACACACACACACACACCGACAACACACACACACACCTACAACACACACACACACACCGACAACACACACACACACAACGACCACACACACACACACACCGACAACACACACACACACACTGACAACACACACACACACACAACACACACACACACACCGACAACACACACACACACACACACACACCGACAACAAACACACAAACACACCGACAACACACACAAACACACACCGACAACACACACACACACACACCGACAACACACACACACACACACACACCAGCAACACACACACACACACACCGACAACACACACACACACACCGACAACACACACACACACACCGACAACACAGACACACACACACACCAACAACACACACACACACTGACAACACACACACACACTGACAACACACACACACACACACCGACAACACACACACATACACCGACAACACAAACACACACACACCGACAACACACACACACACCGACAACACACACACACACACACAACACACACACACACACCGACAACACACACACACACACACACCGACAACACACACACACACACACCGACAACACACACACACACACCGACAACACAGACACACACACACACCAACAACACACACACACACTGACAACACACACACACACTGACAACACACACACACACACACCGACAACACACACACACACACACACCGACAACACACACACACACACACCGACAACACACACACACACCGACAACACACACACACACACACAACACACACACACACACCGACAACACACACACCCACACACCGACAACACACACACACAAACACACCGACAACACACACACACACACACACACACCGACAACACACACACACCGACAACACACACACACACACACCGACAACACACACACACACACACACACACCGACAACACACACACACACACCGACAACACACACACACACACCAGCAACACACACACACACACACCGACAACACACACACACACACACACCAACAACACACACACACACCGACAACACACACACACACACACACACACCGACAACACACACACACACACACCGACAACACACACACACACACCGGCAACACACACACACACACACACCGACAACACACACACACACACACACCGACAACACACA
>NW_027675373.1:240000-267500 GCF_965601325.2 Salmo salar
CACACACAACACACACACACACACAACACACACACACCGACAACACACACACACACCGACAACACACACACACACACACACCGACAACACACACACACACACCGACAACACACACACACACACACACACCGACTACACACACACACACCGACAACACACACACACACACCGACAACACACACACACACACACCGACAACACACACACACACACACACACCGACAACACACACACACACCACCGACAACACACACACACACACACCGGCAACAAACACACACACACACACCGACAACACACACACGCACACCGACTACACACACACACACACCGGCAACACACACACACACACCGACAACACACACACACACACACACACACACACCGACAACACACACACACACACACACACACACTGACAACACACACACACACACACCGACAACACACACACACACACACCGACAACACACACACACACTGACAACACACACACACACAACACACACACACACACCGACAACACACACACACACACAACGACAACACACACACACAAACACCCGGACAACACACACACACACACCGACAACACACACACACACACCGACAACACACACACACACACACACCGACAACACACACACACACACACACACACCGACAACACACACACACACCGACAACACACACACAAACAAACACCAGCAACACACACACACACACCGACAACACACACACACACACCGACAACACACACACACACCGACAACACACACACACACACACACCGACAACACACACACACACACACACACTGACAACACACACACACCGACAACACACACACACACACCGACAACACACACACACACACACACACCGACAACACACACACACACACCGACAACACACACACACACACACACACACACCGACAACACACACACACACACACCGACAACACACACACAAACAAACACCAGCAACACACACACACACACCGACAACACACACACACACACACCGACAACACACACACACACACCGACAACACACACACACACACCGACAACACACACACACACACACTGACAACACACACACACACCGACAACACACACACACACACACCGACAACACACACACACATACACAACGACAACACACACACACCGACAACACACACACACACACACACACTCGGACAACACACACACACACACACACACCGACAACACACACACACACACACACACACACACCGACAACACACACACACACACACACACACACACACACACACACACACACACACACACACACACACACTGACAACACACACACACACACTGACAACACACACACACACAACACAAACACACACACCGACAACACACACACACATACACCGACAACACACACACACACACACACACACCGACAAAACACACACACACCAACAACACACACACACACACACACCGACAACACACACACACACACCGACAACACATAAACACACACACACCGACAACACACACACACACACACTGACAACACACACAAACACACACCTACAACACACACACACACACACACCGACAACACACACACACACACCGACAACACACACACACACACCGACAACACACACACACACACACACACACACCGACAACAAACACAAACACACACCGACAACACACACACACACACCGACAACACACACACACACATACCGACAACACACACACACACACCGACAACACACACACACACACACACACACACCGACTACACACACACACACCGACAACACACACACACACACCGACAACACACACACACACACACCGACAACACACACACACACACACCGACAACACACACACACACACACCGGCAACAAACACACACACACACACCGACAACACACACACGCACACCGACTACACACACACACACACCGGCAACACACACACACCCACCGACAACACACACCCACACACACACACACACCGACAACACACACACACACACACACACACACTGACAACACACACACACACACCGACAACACACACACACACACACCGACAACACACACACACACTGACAACACACACACACACAACACACACACACACACCGACAACACACACACACACACACAACGACAACACACACACACAAACACACCGACAACACACACACACACACCGACAACACACACACACACACACACACACCGACAACACACACACACACCGACAACACACACACAAACAAACACCAGCAACACACACACACACACCGACAACACACACACACACACCGACAACACACACACACACACACCGACAACACACACACACACACACACCGACAACACACACACACACACACAAAGACAACACACACACACCGACAACACACACACACACACACCGACAACACACACACACACACACACACACACACCGACAACACACACACACACACACACACACACACACACACACACACACACACACACACACACACTGACAACACACACACACACACTGACAACACACACACACACAACACAAACACACACACCGACAACACACACACACATACACCGACAACACACACACACACACACACACACCGACAAAACACACACACACCAACAACACACACACACACACACACCGACAACACACACACACACACCGACAACACATAAACACACACACACCGACAACACACACACACACACACTGACAACACACACAAACACACACCTACAACACACACACACACACCGACAACACACACACACACACCGACAACACACACACACACACCGACAACACACACACACACACACACACACCGACAACAAACACACACACACACCGACAACACACACACACACACCGACAACACACACACACACAAACCGACAACACACACACACACACCGACAACACACACACACACACACACACACACCGACTACACACACACACACCGACAACACACACACACACACCGACAACACACACACACACACACCGACAACACACACACACACACACCGACAACACACACACACACACACCGACAACACACACACACACACACCGGCAACAAACACACACACACACACCGACAACACACACACGCACACCGACTACACACACACACACACCGGCAACACACACACACCCACCGACAACACACACCCACACACACACACACACCGACAACACACACACACACACACACACACACTGACAACACACACACACACACCGACAACACACACACACACACACCGACAACACACACACACACTGACAACACACACACACACAACACACACACACACACCGACAACACACACACACACACACAACGACAACACACACACACAAACACACCGACAACACACACACACACACCGACAACACACACACACACACCGACAACACACACACACACACACCGACAACACACACACACACACACACACACACACACACCGACAACACACACACACACCGACAACACACACACAAACAAACACCAGCAACACACACACACACACCGACAACACACACACACACACCGCACACACACACACACACACACACCGACAACACACACACACACACACACCGACAACACACACACACACACACAAAGACAACACACACACACCGACAACACACACACACACACACCGACAACACACACACACACACACACACCGACAACACACACACACCGACAACACACACACACACACCGACAAAACACACACACACCAACAACACACACACACACACACACCGACAACACACACACACCGACAACACATAAACACACACACACCGACAACACACACACACACACACTGACAACACACACAAACACACACCTACAACACACACACACACACACACCGACAACACACACACACACACCGACAACACACACACACACACCGACAACACACACACACACACACACACACACACACCGACAACAAACACACACACACACCAACAACACACACACACACACCGACAACACACACACACACAAACCGACAACACACACACACACACACACCGACAACACACACATACACACACTGACAACACACACAAACACACACACCGACAACACACACACACACACACTGACAACACACACACACACACAGACAACACACACACACACACCGACAACACACACACACACACACCGACAACACACACACAAACAAACACCAGCAACACACACACACACACCGACAACACACACACACACACACACCGACAACACACACACACACACCGACAACACACACACACACACCGGCAACAAACACACACACACACACCGACAACACACACACGCACACCGACTACACACACACACACACCGGCAACACACACACACACACCGACAACACACACACACACACACACCGACAACACACACACACACACACACACACAGTGACAACACACACACACACACCGACAACACACACACACACACACCGACAACACACACACACACTGACAACACACACACACACAACACACACACACACACCGACAACACACACACACACACAACGACAACACACACACACAAACACACCGACAACACACACACACACACCGACAACACACACACACACACCGACAACACACACACACACACACCGACAACACACACACACACACACACACACACACCGACAACACACACACACACCGACAACACACACACAAACAAACACCAGCAACACACACACACACACCGACAACACACACACACACACCGACAACACACACACACACACCGACAACACACACACACACACACACCGACAACACACACACACACACACACTGACAACACACACACACCGACAACACACACACACACACACCGACAACACACACACACACACACACACCGACAACACACACACACCGACAACACACACACACACACCGACAACACACACACACACACACACACACCGACAACACACACACACACACACCGACAACACACACACAAACAAACACCAGCAACACACACACACACACCGACAACACACACACACACACACCGACAACACACACACACACACCGACAACACACACACACACACCGACAACACACACACACACACACTGACAACACACACACACACCGACAACACACACACACACCGACAATACACACACACATACACAACGACAACACACACACACCGACAACACACACACACACACACTCGGACAACACACACACACACACACACACCGACAACACACACACACACACACACACACACACACACACACACACACACTGACAACACACACACACACACACACCGACAACACACACACACACAACACAAACACACACACCGACAACACACACACACACACACACACACACACACACACACACACACACACACCGACAACACACACACACACACACACACACACACACACACACACACACACACACACTGACAACACACACACACACACACCGACAACAGACACACACACAACACAAATACACACACCGACAAAACACACAAACCGACAACACACACACACACACACACACCGACAAAATACACACACACCGACAACACACACACACACACCGACAACACATAAACACACACACACCGACAACACATAAACACACACACACCGACAACACACACACACACACACTGACAACACACACACACACACACCGACAACACACACACACACACACACCGACAACACACACACACACACCGACAACACACACACACACACCGACAACACACACACACACACAAACCGACAACAAACACACACACACACCGACAACACACACACACACACCGACAACACACACACACACACACCGACAACACAAACACACACACACACCGACAACACACACACACACACCGACAACACACACACACACACACACCGACAACACACACACACACACACACTGACAACACACACACACACCGACAACACACACACACACACCGACAACACACACACACACACACAACGACAACACACACACACCGACAACACACACACACACACACTCGGACAACACACACACACACCGACAACAAACACACACACACACACACACACACCGACAACACACACACACACACACACACACACACACACACACACACACACACACACACTGACAACACACACACACACACACACACACCGACAACACACACACACACAACACACACACACACACCGACAACACACACACACACACACCGAGAACACACACACACACACACACACACCGACAAAACACACACACACCGACAACACACACACACACACACTGACAACACACACACACCGACAACACACACACACACACACCGACAACACACACACACACACACACACCGACAACACACACACACCGACAACACACACACACACACCGACAACACACACACACACACAGACACACACCGACAACACACACACACACACACCGACAACACACACACAAACAAACACCAGCAACACACACACACACCGACAACACACACACACACACACCGACAACACACACACACACACCGACAACACACACACACACACCGACAACACACACACACACACACTGACAACACACACACACACCGACAACACACACACACACCGACAACACACACACACATACACAACGACAACACACACACACCGACAACACACACACACACACACACACTCGGACAACACACACACACACACACCGACAACACACACACACACACACACACCGACAACACACACACACACACACACACACACACACACACACACACACACACACACACACACACACACACACACTGACAACACACACACACACACACACCGACAACACACACACACACAACACAAACACACACACCGACAACACACACACACATACACCGACAACACACACACACACACACACCAACAAAACACACACACACCAACAACACACACACACACACACCGACAACACACACACACACACCGACAACACATAAACACACACACCGACCACACACACACACACACTGCCAGCACACACAAACACACACCTACAACACACACACACACACACCGACAACACACACACACACACCGACAACACACACACACACACACACACACCGACAACAAACACACACACACACCGACAACACACACACACACACCGACAACACACACACACACAAACCGACAACACACACACACACACACACCGACAACACACACATACACACACTGACAACACACACAAACACACACACCGACAACACACACACACACACACTGACAACACACACACACACAGACAACACACACACACACACCGACAACACACACACACACACACACCGACAACACACACACAAACAAACACCAGCAACACACACACACACACCGACAACACACACACACACACACACCGACAACACACACACACACACCGACAACACACACACACCGACAACACACACACACACACACCGACAACACACACACACACACACTCGGACAACACACACACACACACACACACACACACACACCGACAACACACACACACACACAAACCGACAACAAACACACACACACACCGACAACACACACACACACACCGACAACACACACACACACACACCGACAACACAAACACACACACACACCGACAACACACACACACACACCGACAACACACACACACACACACACCGACAACACACACACACACACACACTGACAACACACACACACACCGACAACACACACACACACACACACCGACAACACACACACACACACACAACGACAACACACACACACCGACAACACACACACACACACTCGGACAACACACACACACACACACCGACAACAAACACACACACACACACACACACACCGACAACACACACACACACACACACACACACACACACACACACACACTGACAACACACACACACACACACACACACCGACAACACACACACACACAACACACACACACACACCGACAACACACACACACACACACCGACAACACACACACACACACACACACACCGACAAAACACACACACACACACCGACAACACACACACACACACACACTGACAACACACACACACCGACAACACACACACACACACACCGACAACACACACACACACACACACACCGACAACACACACACACCGACAACACACACACACACACCGACAACACACACACACACAGACACACACCGACAACACACACACACACACACCGACAACACACACACAAACAAACACCAGCAACACACACACACACACCGACAACACACACACACACACACCGACAACACACACACACACACCGACAACACACACACACACACCGACAACACACACACACACACACTGACAACACACACACACACCGACAACACACACACACACCGACAACACACACACACATACACAACGACAACACACACACACCGACAACACACACACACACACACACACTCGGACAACACACACACACACACACACACCGACAACACACACACACACACACACACCGACAACACACACACACACACACACACACACACACACACACACACACACACACACACACTGACAACACACACACACACACACACCGACAACACACACACACACAACACAAACACACACACCGACAACACACACACACATACACCGACAACACACACACACACACACACCGACAAAACACACACACACCAACAACACACACACACACACACCGACAACACACACACACACACCGACAACACATAAACACACACACCGACCACACACACACACACACTGCCAGCACACACAAACACACACCTACAACACACACACACACACACACCGACAACACACACACACACACCGACAACACACACACACACACCGACAACACACACACACACACACACACACCGACAACACACACATACACACACTGACAACACACACAAACACACACACCGACAACACACACACACACACACTGACAACACACACACACACAGACAACACACACACACACACCGACAACACACACACACACACACCGACAACACACACACAAACAAACACCAGCAACACACACACACACACCGACAACACACACACACACACACACCGACAACACACACACACACACCGACAACACACACACACCGACAACACACACACACACACACTGACAACACACACACACACCGACAACACACACACACACACACCGACAACACACACACACACACACAACGACAACACACACACACCGACAACACACACACACACACACTCGGACAACACACACACACACCGACAACACACACACACACACACACACACACACACACACACACACCGACAACACACACACACACACACACACACACACACACACACACACACACACACTGACAACACACACACACACACACACACCGACAACAGACACACACACAACACAAATACACACACCGACAAAACACACAAACCGACAACACACACACACACACACACACACCGACAAAATACACACACACCGACAACACACACACACACACCGACAACACACACACACACACCGACAACACATAAACACACACACACCGACAACACACACACACACACACTGACAACACACACACACACACACCGACAACACACACACACACACACACCGACAACACACACACACACACCGACAACACACACACACACACCGACAACACACACACACACACACAAACCGACAACACACACACACACAACACACACACACACCGACAACACACACACACACACACCGACAACACACACACACCGACAACACAGACACACACACACACCGACAACACACACACACACACACCGACAACACACACACACACACTGACAACACACACACACACACACCGACAACACACACACACCGACAACACACACACACACACACACACACCGACAACACACACACACACACACCGACAACACACACACACACACACCGACAACACATAAACACACACACACCGACAACACACACACACACACACTGACAACACACACACACACACACCGACAACACACACACACACACACACCGACAACACACACACACACACCGACAACACACACACACACACCGACAACACACACACACACACACAAACCGACAACACACACACACACAACACACACACACACCGACAACACACACACACACACACCGACAACACACACACACCGACAACACAGACACACACACACACCGACAACACACACACACACACACCGACAACACACACACACACACTGACAACACACACACACACACACCGACAACACACACACACCGACAACACACACACACACACACACACACCGACAACACACACACACACACCGACAACACACACACACACACCAGCTACACACACACACACACACCGACAACACACACACACACACACCGACAACACACACACACACCGACAACACACACACACACACACCGACAACACACACACTCACACACACACACACCGACAACACACACACACACACAACACACACACACACCGACAACACACACACACACACACCGACAACACACACACACAAACACACTGACAACACACACACACACACACCGACAACACACACACACCGACAACACACACACACACACACACACCGACAACACACACACACACACCGACAACACACACACACACACCAGATACACACACACACACACACCGACAACACACACACACACACACCGACAACACACACACACACACCGACAACACACACACACACACCGACAACACACACACACACACACACACACACCGACAACACACACACACACACACACTGACAACACACACACACACACACCGACAACACACACACACACACACCGACAACACACACACACACACACACACCGACAACACACACACACCGACAACACACACACACACACACACACACACCGACAACACACACACACCGACAACACACACACACACAACACACACAAACACAACGACAACACACACACACACACACACCGACAACACACACACACACACCGACAACACACACACACACACACACCGACAACACACACACACACACACACACCCCGACAACACACACACACCGACAACACACACACACACAGACAACACACACACACACACACACCGACAACACACACACACACACCGACAAAACATAAACACACACACACCGACAACACACACACACACACACTGACAACACACACACACACACACCGACAACACACACACACACACAGACCGACAACACACACACACTCACCGACAACACACACACACACACCGACAACACACACACACACACACACACACACACACCGACAACAAACACACACACACACCGACAACACACACACACACACCGACAACACACACACACACACACACCGACAACACACACACACACACACACCGACAACACACACACACACACACACACACCGACAACACACACATACACACACTGACAACACACACACACACACACCGACAACACACACACACACACTGACAACACACACACACACACACAGACAACACACACACACACACACCGACAACACACACACACACACACCGACAACACACACACACACACACACCGACAACACACACACACACACACACACACACACACCGACTACACACACACCGACAACACACACACACACACCGACAACACACACACACACACCGACAACACACACACACACACACCGACAACACACACACACACACACACACACACACCGACAACACACACACACACACACACACACCGACAACACACACACACACACCGACAACACACACACACACACCAGCAACACACACACACACACACCGACAACACACACACACACACACACCAACAACACACACACACACCGACAACACACACACACACACACACACACCGACAACACACACACACACACACCGACAACACACACACACACACCGGCAACACACACACACACACACACCGACAACACACACACACACACACACCGACAACACACACACACACACACACACACACTGACAACACACACACACACACACACCGACAACACACACACACACACACCGACAACACACACACACACACAACACACACACACACACCGACAACACACACACACACACAACGACAACACACACACACACACACACCGACAACACACACACACACAACACACACACACACACCGACAACACACACACACACACAACAACAACACACACACACAAACACACCGACAACACACACACACACACCGACAACACACACACACACACCGACAACACACACACACACACACACAACACACACACACACACAACACACACACACCGACAACACACACACACACCGACAACACACACACACACACACACCGACAACACACACACACACACCGACAACACACACACACACACACACACCGACTACACACACACACACCGACAACACACACACACACACCGACAACACACACACACACACCGACAACACACACACACACACACCGACAACACACACACACACACACCGACAACACACACACACACCGGCAACAAACACACACACACCGACAACACACACACGCACACCGACTACACACACACACACACCGGCAACACACACACACACACCGACAACACACACACACACACACACACACACCGACAACACACACACACACACACACACACACTGACAACACACACACACACACCGACAACACACACACACACACACCGACAACACACACACACACTGACAACACACACAAACACAACACACACACACACACCGACAACACACACACACACACAACGACAACACACACACACAAACACACCGACAACACACACACACACACCGACAACACACACACACACACCGACAACACACACACACACACACCGACAACACACACACACACACACACACACACCGACAACACACACACACACCGACAACACACACACAAACAAACACCAGCAACACACACACACACACCGACAACACACACACACACCGACAACACACACACACACACACCGACAACACACACACACACACACACCGACAACACACACACACACACACACTGACAACACACACACACCGACAACACACACACACACACACCGACAACACACACACACACACACACACCGACAACACACACACACCGACAACACACACACAAACACCGACAACACACACACACACACCGACAACACACACACACACACACACCGACAACACACACACACACACACCGACAACACACACACACACACCGACAACACACACACACACACCAGCAACACACACACACACACACCGACAACACACACACACACACACACACCAACAACACACACACACACCGACAACACACACACACACACACACACACCGACAACACACACACACACCGACAACACACACACACACACCGGCAACACACACACACACACACACCGACAACACACACACACACACACACCGACAACACACACACACACACACACACACACTGACAACACACACACACACACACCGACAACACACACACACACACACCGACAACACACACACACACCGACAACACACACACACACACAACACACACACACACACCGACAACACACACACACACACAACGACAACACACACACACACACACCGACAACACACACACACACAACACACACACACACACCGACAACACACACACACACACAACAACAACACACACACACAAACACACCGACAACACACACACACACACCGACAACACACACACACACACACACAACACACACACACACACACACAACACACACACACACACAACACACACACACCGACAACACACACACACACCGACAACACACACACACACACACACCGACAACACACACACACACACCGACAACACACACACACACACACACACCGACTACACACACACACACCGACAACACACACACACACACCGACAACACACACACACACACACCGACAACACACACACACACACACACCGACAACACACACACACACCACCGACAACACACACACACACACACCGGCAACAAACACACACACACACACCGACAACACACACACGCACACCGACTACACACACACACACACCGGCAACACACACACACACACCGACAACACACACACACACACACACACACACCGACAACACACACACACACACACACACACACTGACAACACACACACACACACCGACAACACACACACACACACACCGACAACACACACACACACTGACAACACACACACACACAACACACACACACACACCGACAACACACACACACACACAACGACAACACACACACACAAACACCCGGACAACACACACACACACACCGACAACACACACACACACACCGACAACACACACACACACACACCGACAACACACACACACACACACACACACCGACAACACACACACACACCGACAACACACACACACACACACACCGACAACACACACACACACACACACACTGACAACACACACACACCGACAACACACACACACACACCGACAACACACACACACACACACACACCGACAACACACACACACCGACAACACACACACACACACCGACAACACACACACACACACACACACACACCGACAACACACACACACACACACCGACAACACACACACAAACAAACACCAGCAACACACACACACACACCGACAACACACACACACACACACCGACAACACACACACACACACCGACAACACACACACACACACCGACAACACACACACACACACACTGACAACACACACACACACCGACAACACACACACACACACACCGACAACACACACACACATACACAACGACAACACACACACACCGACAACACACACACACACACACACACTCGGACAACACACACACACACACACACACCGACAACACACACACACACACACACACACACACCGACA
Source organism: Salmo salar (assembly GCF_965601325.2). Lineage (NCBI taxonomy): Eukaryota > Metazoa > Chordata > Actinopteri > Salmoniformes > Salmonidae > Salmo > Salmo salar. Next base: position 255,317 of record NW_027675373.1, read on the forward strand.
ACACACACACACACACACACACACACACACACACACACACACACACACACACACACACACACACACACACTGACAACACACACACACACACTGACAACACACACACACACAACACAAACACACACACCGACAACACACACACACATACACCGACAACACACACACACACACACACACACCGACAAAACACACACACACCAACAACACACACACACACACACACCGACAACACACACACACACACCGACAACACATAAACACACACACACCGACAACACACACACACACACACTGACAACACACACAAACACACACCTACAACACACACACACACACACACCGACAACACACACACACACACCGACAACACACACACACACACCGACAACACACACACACACACCGACAACAAACACACACACACACCGACAACACACACACACACACCGACAACACACACACACACAAACCGACAACACACACACACACACCGACAACACACACACACACACACACACACACACACCGACTACACACACACACACCGCCAACACACACACAAACACCGACAACACACACACACACACACCGACAACACACACACACACACACCGACAACACACACACACACACACCGACAACACACACACACACACACCGGCAACAAACACACACACACACACCGACAACACACACACGCACACCGACTACACACACACACACACCGGCAACACACACACACCCACCGACAACACACACCCACACACACACCGACAACACACACACACACACACACACACACTGACAACACACACACACACACCGACAACACACACACACACACACCGACAACACACACACACACTGACAACACACACACACACAACACACACACACACACCGACAACACACACACACACACACAACGACAACACACACACACAAACACACCGACAACACACACACACACACCGACAACACACACACACACACCGACAACACACACACACACACACCGACAACACACACACACACACACACACACACACCGACAACACACACACACACCGACAACACACACACAAACAAACACCAGCAACACACACACACACACCGACAACACACACACACACACCGACAACACACACACACACACACCGACAACACACACACACACACACACCGACAACACACACACACACACACAAAGACAACACACACACACCGACAACACACACACACACACACCGACAACACACACACACACACACACACCGACAACACACACACACCGACAACACACACACACACACCGACAACACACACACACACACACACACACCGACAACACACACACACACACACCGACAACACACACACAAACAAACACCAGCAACACACACACACACACCGACAACACACACACACACACACCGACAACACACACACACACACCGACAACACACACACACACACACACACCGACAACACACACACATCGACAACACACACACACACACCGACAACACACACACACACACACACACACCGACACACACACACACACACCGACAACACACACACAAACAAACACCAGCAACACACACACACACACCGACAACACACACACACACACACCGACAACACACACACACCGACAACACACACACACACACCGACAACACACACACACACACACTGACAACACACACACACACCGACAACACACACACACACACACCGACAACACACACACACATACACAACGACAACACACACACACCGACAACACACACACACACACACACACTCGGACAACACACACACACACACACACACACCGACAACACACACACACACACACACACACACACCGACAACACACACACACACACACACACACACACACACACACACACACACACACACACACACACACACACACACACACACTGACAACACACACACACACACACACCGACAACACACACACACACAACACAAACACACACACCGACAACACACACACACATACACCGACAACACACACACACACACACACCGACAAAACACACACACACCAACAACACACACACACACACACACCGACAACACACACACACCGACAACACATAAACACACACACACCGACAACACACACACACACACACTGACAACACACACAAACACACACCTACAACACACACACACACACACACCGACAACACACACACACACACGACAACACACACACACACACCGACAACACACACACACACACACACACACACACCGACAACAAACACACACACACACCAACAACACACACACACAAACCGACAACACACACACACACACCGACAACACACACACACACACACACACACACACACCGACTACACACACACACACCGCCAACACACACACACACACCGACAACACACACACACACACACCGACAACACACACACACACACACCGACAACACACACACACACACACCGACAACACACACACACACACACCGGCAACAAACACACACACACACACCGACAACACACACACGCACACCGACTACACACACAAACACACCGGCAACACACACACACCCACCGACAACACACACCCACACACACACACACACCGACAACACACACACACACACACACACACACTGACAACACACACACACACACCGACAACACACACACACACACACCGACAACACACACACACACTGACAACACACACACACACAACACACACACACACACCGACAACACACACACACACACACAACGACAACACACACACACAAACACACCGACAACACACACACACACACCGACAACACACACACACACACCGACAACACACACACACACACACCGACAACACACACACACACACACACACACACACACACCGACAACACACACACACACCGACAACACATACACAAACAAACACCAGCAACACACACACACACACCGACAACACACACACACACACCGACAACACACACACACACACACCGACAACACACACACACACACACACCGACAACACACACACACACACACAAAGACAACACACACACACCGACAACACACACACACACACACCGACAACACACACACACACACACACACCGACAACACACACACACCGACAACACACACACACACACCGACAACACACACACACACACACACACACCGACAACACACACACACACACACCGACAACACACACACAAACAAACACCAGCAACACACACACACACACCGACAACACACACACACACACACCGACAACACACACACACACACCGACAACACACACACACACACACACACCGACAACACACACACATCGACAACACACACACACACACCGACAACACACACACACACACACACACACCGACAACACACACACACACACACCGACAACACACACACAAACAAACACCAGCAACACACACACACACACACCGACAACACACACACACACACACCGACAACACACACACACCGACAACACACACACACACACCGACAACACACACACACACACACTGACAACACACACACACACCGACAACACACACACACACACACCGACAACACACACACACATACACAACGACAACACACACACACCGACAACACACACACACACACACACACTCGGACAACACACACACACACACACACACACCGACAACACACACACACACACACACACACACACCGACAACACACACACACACACACACACACACACACACACACACACACACACACACACACACACACACACACACACGACAACACACACACACACACCGACAACACACACACACACAACACAAACACACACACCGACAACACACACACACATACACCGACAACACACACACACACACACACCGACAAAACACACACACACCAACAACACACACACACACACACACCGACAACACACACACACCGACAACACATAACACACACACACCGACAACACACACACACACACACTGACAACACACACAAACACACACCTACAACACACACACACACACACACCGACAACACACACACACACACCGACAACACACACACACACACCGACAACACACACACACACACACACACACACACCGACAACAAACACACACACACACCAACAACACACACACACACACCGACAACACACACACACACAAACCGACAACACACACACACACACACACCGACAACACACACATACACACACTGACAACACACACAAACACACACACCGACAACACACACACACACACACTGACAACACACACACACACACAGACAACACACACACACACACCGACAACACACACACACACACACCGACAACACACACACAAACAAACACCAGCAACACACACACACACACCGACAACACACACACACACACACACCGACAACACACACACACACACCGACAACACACACACACACACCGGCAACAAACACACACACACACACCGACAACACACACACGCACACCGACTACACACACACACACACCGGCAACACACACACACACACCGACAACACACACACACACACACACCGACAACACACACACACACACACACACACAGTGACAACACACACACACACACCGACAACACACACACACACACACCGACAACACACACACACACACGACAACACACACACACACAACACACACACACGACACCGACAACACACACGACACACACACAACGACAACACACGACACACAAACACACCGACAACACACACACACACACCGACAACGACACACACACACACCGACAACACACACACACACACACCGACAACACACACACACACACACACACACACACACCGACAACACACACACACACCGACAACACACACACAAACAAACACAACGAGCAACACACACACACACACCGTACAAGACACACACACACACCGTACAAACACACACACACACACCGACATACACACACACACACACACCGACATACACACACACACACACACACTGACATACATCACACACAGCGACATACACGACACAGACACACATCCGACAACACACACACACACACACACATCCGACAACTACACACACTCCGACGACACACACACACACACCGACAGACACACACACACACACACACCGACAACACACACACACACACACCGACACGCACACAAACAAACCCCAGCAACACACACACACACACCGACACACACACACACACATCGACAAGCACACACACACACCGACAACACACACACACACGCCACACACACACACACACACTGACAACACACACACACACCGACAACACACACACACCGACAACACACACACACATACACAACGACAACACACACACACCGACAACACACACACACACACACACTTGGACAACACACACACACACACTCACACCGACAACACACACACACACACACACACACACACACACACACACTGACAACACACACACACACACTCCGACAACACACACACACACACAACACAAACACACACCGACAACACACACACACACACACACACACACACACACACACACACACACGACAACACCCACACACACACACACACACACACACACACACACACACTGACAACACACACACACACACACACACCGACAACAGACACACACACAACACAAATACACACACCGACACACACAAACCGACAAACACACACACACACACACACACCGACAAAATACACACACACCGACAACACACACACACACACCGACAACACATACACACACACACCGACAACACACACAACACACACACACCGACAACACACACACACACACACTGCACACACACACACACACACGACAACACACACACACACACCGACAACACACACACACACACCGACAACACACACACACACACCGACAACACACACACACACAAACCGACAACACACACACACACACACACCGACAACACACACACACACACCGACAACACACACACACACACACCGACAACACAAACACACACACACACCGACAACACACACACACACACCGACAACACACACACACACACACACCGACAAACACACACACACACACACAACTGACACACACACACACACCGACAACACACACACACACACCGACAACACACACACACACACACACACGCACACACACACACACACACTGACAACACACACACACACCGACAACACACACACACACACACACACACACGACACACATACACACACACACACACACACACACACACACGACACACACACACACACACTCGGACAACACACACACACACACACCGACAACAAACACACACACACACACACACACACGACAATACACACACACACACACACACACACACACACACACACACACACACACACTGACAACACACACACACACACACACACACACCGACAACACACACACACACAACACACACACACACACCGACAACACACACACACACACACACCGACAACACACACACACACACACACACACCGACAAAACACACACACACACACCGACAACACACACACACACACACACTGACAACACACACACACGGACAACACACACACACACACACCGACAACACACACACACACACACACAGACAACACACACACACCGACAACACACACACACACACCGACAACAACACACACACACACAGACACACACCGACAACACACACACACACACACCGACAACACACACACAAACAAACACCAGCAACACACACACACACACCGACAACACACACACACACACACACCGACAACACACACACACACACCGACAACACACACACACACACCGACAACACACACACACACACACTGACAACACACACACACACCGACAACACACACACACACCGACAACACACACACACATACACAACGACAACACACACACACCGACACACACACACACACACACACACTCGGACAACACACACACACACACACACACCGACAACACACACACACACACACACACCGACAACACACACACACACACCACACACACACACACACACACACACACACACACACACACACACACACACACACTGACAACACACACACACACACACACCGACAACACACACACACACAACACAAACACACACACCGACAACACACACACACACTACACCGACAACACACACACACACACACCGACAAAACACACACACACCAACAAACACACACACACACACACCGACAACACACACACACACACACGAGCAACACATAAACACACACACCGACCACACACACACACACACTGCCAGCACACACAACACACACACCTACACACACACACACACACACACACCGACAACACACACACACACACCGACAACACACACACACCGACAACACACACACACACACACGACACAACACAACACACACACACACCGAACAACACACACACACACCGACAACACACACACACACACACCGACAACACACACACACACACACACCGACAACAAACACACACACACACCGACAACACACACACACACACCGACAACACACACACACACACACCGACAACACACAACACACACACACACACCGACAACACACACACACACACCGACAACACACACACACACACACACCGACAACACACACACACACACACACTGACAACACACACACACACGACAACACACACACACACACACACCGACAACACACACACACACACACACCGACAACACACACACACCGACAACACACACACACACACACCCGGACACACACACACACACACACCGACAACAACACACACACACACACACACACACACCGACAACACACACACACACACACGACACACACACACACACACAACACACACAACACACCGACACACACACACACACACACTGACAACACACACACACACAACAACACACACACACACCGACAACACACACACACACACACCGACAACACACACACACACACACACACACCGACAACACACACACACACACACACACCGACAACACACACACACACACACACCGACAACACACACACACAACGACAAACACACACACCACACACACACCGACACACACACACACACACACACACACCGACAACACACACACACCGACAACACACACACACACACCGACACACACACACACACAGACACACACCGACACACACACACACACACACCGACAACACACACAACAAACAAACACCAACACACACACACACACACCGACAACACACACACACACACACCGACAACACACACACACACACCGACAACACACACACACACACACCACAACACACACACACACACACTGACAACACACACACACACCGACAACACACACACACACCGACAACACACACACACATACACAACGACAACACACACACACCGACAACACACACACACACACACACACTCGACAACACACACACACACACACACACCGACAACACACACACACACACACCGACAACACACACACACACACACACACACACACACACACACACACACACACACACACACACACACTGACAACACACACACACACACACACCGACAACACACACACACACACACAAACACACACACCGACAACACACACACACATACACCGACAACACACACACACACACACCGACAAAACACACACACACCAACAACACACACACACACACACCCGACAACACACACACACACACCGACAACACATAAACACACACACCGACCACACACACACACACACTGCCAGCACACACAAACACACACCTACAACACACACACACACACACACCGACAACACACACACACACACCGACAACACACACACACACACACCGACACACACACACACACACACACACACACCGACAACACACACATACACACACTGACAACACACACAAACACACACACCGACAACACACACACACACACACTGACAACACACACACACACAGACAACACACACACACACACACGACACACACACACACACACACCGACAACACACACACAAACAAACACCAGCAACACACACACACACACACCGACAAACACACACACACACACACCGACAACACACACACACACACCGACAACACACACACACCGACAACACACACACACACACACTGACAACACACACACACACTGACAACACACACACACACACACCGACAACACACACACACACACACAACGACAACACACACACACACGACAACACACACACACACACACTCGGACAACACACACACACACCGACAACACACACACACACACACACACACACACACACACACACACACACACACCGACAACACACACACACACACACACACACACACACACACACACACACACTGACACACACACACACACACACACACACACCGACAACACACACACACACACTCGGACAACACACACACACACACACCGACAACAAACACACACACACACACACACACACCGACAACACACACACACACACACACACACACACACACACACACACACACACACTGACACACACACACACACACACACACACCGACAACACACACACACACAACACACACACACACACCGACAACACACACACACACACACCGACAACACACACACACACACACACCGACAAAACACACACACACACACCGACACACACACACACACACACACTGACAACACACACACACCGACAACACACACACACACACACCGACAACACACACACACACACACACACACGACACACACACACCGACAACACACACACACACCGACAACACACACACACACAGACACACACCGACAACACACACACACACACACCGACAACACACACACAAACAAACACCAACAACACACACACACACACCGACAACACACACACACACACACCCGACAACACACACACACACACCCGACAACACACACACACACACCAACAACACACACACACACACACACTGACAACACACACACACACCGACAACACACACACACACCGACAACACACACACACATACACAACGACAACACACACACACCGACAACACACACACACACACACACACTCGGACAACACACACACACACACACACACCGACAACACACACACACACACACACACACCGACAACACACACACACACACCACACACACACACACACACACACACACACACACACACACACACACACACACTGACAACACACACACACACACACACCGACAACACACACACACACAACACAAACACACACACCGACAACACACACACACATACACCGACAACACACACACACACACACCGACAAAACACACACACACCAACAACACACACACACACACACCGACAAACACACACACACACACCGACAACACATAAACACACACACCGACCACACACACACACACACTGCCAGCACACACAAACACACACCTACAACACACACACACACACACACCGACAACACACACACACACACCGACAACACACACACACACACCGACAACACACACACACACACACACACACACCGACAACACACACATACACACACTGACAACACACACAAACACACACACCGACACACACACACACACACACACTGACAACACACACACACACACAGACACACACACACACACACCGACAACACACACACACACACACCGACAACACACACACAAACAAACACCAGCAACACACACACACACACCGACACACACACACACACACACACACCGACAACACACACACACACACCGACAACACACACACACCGACAACACACACACACACACACTGACAACACACACACACACCGACAACACACACACACACACACCGACAACACACACACACACACACAACGACAACACACACACACCGACAACACACACACACACACACTCGGACAACACACACACACACCGACAACACACACACACACACACACACACACACACACACACACACACCGACAACACACACACACACACACACACACACACACACACACACACACACACACACACTGACAACACACACACACACACACACACCCGACAACAGACACACACACAACACAAATACACACACCGACAAAACACACAAACCGACACACACACACACACACACACACACCGACAAAATACACACACACCGACAACACACACACACACACCGACACACACACACAGCACACACCGACAACACACAAACACACACACACCGACAACACACACACACACAAACACCGACAACACACACACACACACCGACAACACACACACACACACACCGACAACACACACACACACACCGACAACACACACACACACACCGACAACACACACACACACACACTAACCGACAACACACACACACACAACACACACACACACCGACAACACACACACACACACACAACGACAACACACACACACCGACAACACAGACACACACACACACTCGCACACACACACACACACACACACCGACAACACACACACACACACACCGACAACACACACACACACACACGACAACACACACACACACAACACACACACACACACACACACACCGACAACACACACACACACACACACCGACAACACACACACACACACACACGACAACACACACACACACACCGACAACACACACACACACACACCGACAACACACACACACACACACACGACAACACACACACACACACAACAACAACACACACACACACACCGACAACACACACACACACACACCGACAACACACACACACACACACAGACCACACACACACACACACATGCCAGCACACACAAACACACACCGACAACACACACACACACACACCGACAACACACACACACACACCGACAACACACACACACACACAACACACACACACACACACACACACACACCGACAACACACACATACACACACTGACAACACACACAAACACACACACCGACAACACACACACACACACACTGACAACACACACACACACAGACAA
>NW_027675373.1:272500-323526 GCF_965601325.2 Salmo salar
CACCGACAACACACACACACACACACACTGACAACACACACACACACCGACAACACACACACACACACCGACAACACACACACACACACACAACGACAACACACACACACCGACAACACACACACACACACACTCGGACAACACACACACACACACACCGACAACAAACACACACACACACACACACACACACCGACAACACACACACACACACACACACACACACACACACACACACACACACTGACAACACACACACACACACACACACACCGACAACACACACACACACAACACACACACACACACCGACAACACACACACACACACACCGACAACACACACACACACACACTGACAACACACACACACCGACAACACACACACACACACACCGACAACACACACACACACACACACACCGACAACACACACACACCGACAACACACACACACACACCGACAACACACACACACACACAGACACACACCGACAACACACACACACACACACCGACAACACACACACAAACAAACACCAGCAACACACACACACACCGACAACACACACACACACACACCGACAACACACACACACACACCGACAACACACACACACACACCGACAACACACACACACACACACTGACAACACACACACACACCGACAACACACACACACACCGACAACACACACACACATACACAACGACAACACACACACACCGACAACACACACACACACACACACACTCGGACAACACACACACACACACACACACCGACAACACACACACACACACACACACCGACAACACACACACACACACACACACACACACACACACACACACACACACACACACACACACACTGACAACACACACACACACACACACCGACAACACACACACACACAACACAAACACACACACCGACAACACACACACACATACACCGACAACACACACACACACACACCGACAAAACACACACACACCAACAACACACACACACACACACCGACAACACACACACACACACCGACAACACATAAACACACACACCGACCACACACACACACACACTGCCAGCACACACAAACACACACCTACAACACACACACACACACACCGACAACACACACACACACACCGACAACACACACACACACACACACACACCGACAACAAACACACACACACACCGACAACACACACACACACACCGACAACACACACACACACAAACCGACAACACACACACACACACACACCGACAACACACACATACACACACTGACAACACACACAAACACACACACCGACAACACACACACACACACACTGACAACACACACACACACAGACAACACACACACACACACCGACAACACACACACACACACACCGACAACACACACACAAACAAACACCAGCAACACACACACACCGACAACACACACACACACACACACCGACAACACACACACACACACCGACAACACACACACACCGACAACACACACACACACACACCGACAACACACACACACACACACTCGGACAACACACACACACACCGACAACACACACACACACACACCGACAACACACACACACACACAAACCGACAACAAACACACACACACACCGACAACACACACACACACACCGACAACACACACACACACACACCGACAACACAAACACACACACACACCGACAACACACACACACACACCGACAACACACACACACACACACACCGACAACACACACACACACACACACTGACAACACACACACACACCGACAACACACACACACACACACACCGACAACACACACACACACACACAACGACAACACACACACACCGACAACACACACACACACACTCGGACAACACACACACACACACACCGACAACAAACACACACACACACACACACACACCGACAACACACACACACACACACACACACACACACACACACACACTGACAACACACACACACACACACACACACCGACAACACACACACACACAACACACACACACACACCGACAACACACACACACACACACCGACAACACACACACACACACACACACACACCGACAAAACACACACACACACACCGACAACACACACACACACACACACTGACAACACACACACACCGACAACACACACACACACACACCGACAACACACACACACACACACACACCGACAACACACACACACCGACAACACACACACACACACCGACAACACACACACACACAGACACACACCGACAACACACACACACACACACCGACAACACACACACAAACAAACACCAGCAACACACACACACACACCGACAACACACACACACACACACCGACAACACACACACACACACCGACAACACACACACACACACCGACAACACACACACACACACACACTGACAACACACACACACACCGACAACACACACACACACCGACAACACACACACACATACACAACGACAACACACACACACCGACAACACACACACACACACACACACACTCGGACAACACACACACACACACACACACCGACAACACACACACACACACACACACCGACAACACACACACACACACACACACACACACACACACACACACACACACACACACACACACACACACACACACACACACTGACAACACACACACACACACACACCGACAACACACACACACACAACACAAACACACACACCGACAACACACACACACATACACCGACAACACACACACACACACACCGACAAAACACACACACACCAACAACACACACACACACACACCGACAACACACACACACACACCGACAACACATAAACACACACACCGACCACACACACACACACACTGCCAGCACACACAAACACACACCTACAACACACACACACACACACACCGACAACACACACACACACACCGACAACACACACACACACACACACACACCGACAACACACACATACACACACTGACAACACACACAAACACACACACCGACAACACACACACACACACACTGACAACACACACACACACAGACAACACACACACACACACCGACAACACACACACACACACACCGACAACACACACACAAACAAACACCAGCAACACACACACACACACCGACAACACACACACACACACACACCGACAACACACACACACACACCGACAACACACACACACCGACAACACACACACACACACACTGACAACACACACACACACCGACAACACACACACACACACACACACCGACAACACACACACACACACACAACGACAACACACACACACCGACAACACACACACACACACACTCGGACAACACACACACACACCGACAACACACACACACACACACACACACACACACACACACACACCGACAACACACACACACACACACACACACACACACACACACACACACACACTGACAACACACACACACACACACACACACCGACAACAGACACACACACAACACAAATACACACACCGACAAAACACACAAACCGACAACACACACACACACACACACACACCGACAAAATACACACACACCGACAACACACACACACACACCGACAACACACACACACACACCGACAACACATAAACACACACACACCGACAACACACACACACACACACTGACAACACACACACACACACACCGACAACACACACACACACACACACCGACAACACACACACACACACCGACAACACACACACACACACCGACAACACACACACACACACACAAACCGACAACACACACACACACAACACACACACACACCGACAACACACACACACACACACCGACAACACACACACACCGACAACACAGACACACACACACACCGACAACACACACACACACACACCGACAACACACACACACACACTGACAACACACACACACACACACCGACAACACACACACACCGACAACACACACACACACACACACACACCGACAACACACACACACACACCGACAACACACACACACACACCAGCTACACACACACACACACACCGACAACACACACACACACACACCGACAACACACACACACACACCGACAACACACACACACACCGACAACACACACACTCACACACACACACACCGACAACACACACACACACACAACACACACACACACCGACAACACACACACACACACACCGACAACACACACACACAAACACACTGACAACACACACACACACACACCGACAACACACACACACCGACAACACACACACACACACACACACCGACAACACACACACACACACCGACAACACACACACACACACCGACAACACACACACACACACACACACACACCGACAACACACACACACACACACACTGACAACACACACACACACACACACCGACAACACACACACACACACACCGACAACACACACACACACACACACACCGACAACACACACACACCGACAACACACACACACACACACACACACACCGACAACACACACACACCGACAACACACACACACACAACACACACAAACACAACGACAACACACACACACACACACACCGACAACACACACACACACACCGACAACACACACACACACACACACCGACAACACACACACACACACACACCCCGACAACACACACACACCGACAACACACACACACACAGACAACACACACACACACACACACCGACAACACACACACACACACCGACAACACATAAACACACACACACCGACAACACACACACACACACACTGACAACACACACACACACCGACAACACACACACACACACAGACCGACAACACACACACACACACACACACACCGACAACACACACATACACACACTGACAACACACACACACACACACCGACAACACACACACACACACTGACAACACACACACACACACACAGACAACACACACACACACACACCGACAACACACACACACACACACCGACAACACACACACACACACACACCGACAACACACACACACACACACACACACACACACCGACTACACACACACACACCGACAACACACACACACACACCGACAACACACACACACACACCGACAACACACACACACACACACCGACAACACACACACACACACACACACACACTGACAACACACACACACACACACACCGACAACACACACACACACACCGACAACACACACACACTGACAACACACACACACACAACACACACACACACACCGACAACACACACACACACACAACGACAACACACACACACAAACACAACGACAACACACACACACACACCGACAACACACACACACACACCGACAACACACACACACACCGACAACACACACACACACACACACACACACACACCGACAACACACACACACACACACACACCGACAACACACACACAAACAAACACCAGCAACACACACACACACACCGACAACACACACACACACACCGACAACACACACACACACACCGACAACACACACACACTGACAACACACACACACACAAACCGACAACACACACACACACACACACACACACACACACTGACAACACACACACACACACACCGACAACACACACACAAACAAACACCAGCAACACACACACACACACCGACAACACACACACACACACACCGACAACACACACACACACACCGACAACACACACACACACACACACTGACAACACACACACACACACACCGACAACACACACACACACACACACACACCGACAACACACACACACACACAAACCAACAACACACACACACCGACAACACACACACACACACACACACTCGGACAACACACACACACACACACCGACAACACACACACACACAAACACACACACCGACAACACACACACACACACACACACACACACTGACAACACACACACACACACACCGACAACACACACACACACCGACAACACACACACACACACACCGACAACACACACACACCGACAACACACACACACACACACACACCGACAACACACACACACACACACCGACAACACACACACACACAACACACACACACACCGACAACACACACACACACACACACACCGACAACACACACACACACACACCGACAAAACACACACACCGACAACACAGACACACACACACACCGACAACACACACACACACACCGACAACACACACACACACACCGACAACACACACACACACACACCGACAACACACACACACACCGACAACACACACACACACACACACCGACAACACACACACTCACACACACACACACCGACAACACACACACACACACACACACACACACTGACAACACACACACACACACACACCGACAACACACACACACACACCGACAACACACACACACACAACACACACACACACACCGACAACACACACACACACACAACGACAACACACACACACAAACACACCGACATCACACACACACACACCGACAACACACACACACACCGACAACACACACACACACACCGACAACACACACACACACACACACAACACACACACACCGACAACACACACACACACCGACAACACACACACACACACACACACACCGACAACACACACACACACACACACCGACAACACACACACACACACACACACACACACACACCGACTACACACACACACACCGACAACACACACACACACACCGACAACACACACACACACACCGACAACACACACACACACACACACCGACAACACACACACACACACACACTGACAACACACACACACACACACCGACAACACACACACACACCGACAACACACACACACTGACAACACACACACACACAACACACACACACACACCGACAACACACACACACACACAACGACAACACACACACACAAACACAACGACAACACACACACACACACCGACAACACACACACACACACCGACAACACACACACACACCTACAACACACACACACACACACACACACACACAGACACACACCGACAACACACACACACACACACACACCGACAACACACACACAAACAAACACCAGCAACACACACACACACACCGACAACACACACACACACACCAACAACACACACACACACACCGACAACACACACACACACCGACAACACACACACACACACACCGACAACACACACACACACACACACACACACACACACACACACCGACAACACACACACACACACACCGACAACACACACACAAACAAACACCAGCAACACACACACACACACCGACAACACACACACACACACACCCACAACACACACACACACACCGACAACACACACACACACACACACTGACAACACACACACACACCGACAACACACACACACACACACACCGACAACACACACACACACACAAACCGACAACACACACACACCGACAACACACACACACACACACACTCGGACAACACACACACACACACACACACCGACAACACACACACACACAAACACACACACCGACAACACACACACACACACACACACCGACAACACACACACACACCGACAACACACACACACACACACACCGACAACACACACACACCGACAACACACACACACACACACACACCGACAACACACACACACACACACCGACAACACACACACACACAACACACACACCGACAACACACACACACACACACCGACAACACACACACACACACACACACCGACAAAACACACACACCGACAACACAGACACACACACACACCGACAACACACACACACACACACCGACAACACACACACACACACTGACAACACACACACACACACCGACAACACACACACACACACACCGACAACACACACACACACACACCGACAACACACACACACACACACACCGACAACACACACACTCACACACACACACACCGACAACACACACACACACACAACACACACACACACCGACAACACACACACACACACACACCGACAACACACACACACAAACACACTGACAAAACACACACACACACACCGACAACACACACACACCGACAACACACACACACACACACACACACCGACAACACACACACACACACCAGCAACACACACACACACACACCGACAACACACACACACACACACCGACAACACACACACACACACCGACAACACACACACACACACACCGACAACACACACACACACACACACACACCGACAACACACACACACACACACTGACAACACACACACACACACACACACACCGACAACACACACACACACACCGACAACACACACACACACACACACACCGACAACACACACACACACACCGACAACACACACACACACACACCGACAACACACACACACACACACACACACACTGACAACACACACACACACACACCGACAACACACACACACACACACCGACAACACACACACACTGACAACACACACACACACAACACACACACACACACCGACAACACACACACACACACAACGACAACACACACACACAAACACAACGACAACACACACACACACACCGACAACACACACACACACACCGACAACACACACACACACCGACAACACACACACACACACACACACACACACACACACACACACACACCGACAACACACACACACACACACACACCGACAACACACACACAAACAAACACCAGCAACACACACACACACACACCGACAACACACACACACACACCAACAACACACACACACACACCGAAAACACACACACACACACCGACAACACACACACACACACACACACACACACACACACACACCGACAACACACACACACACACACACCGACAACACACACACAAACAAACACCAGCAACACACACACACCGACAACACACACACACACACACCCACAACACACACACACACACCGACAACACACACACACACACACACTGACAACACACACACACACCGACAACACACACACTCAAACACCGACAACACACACACACACACAAACCGACAACACACACACACCGACAACACACACACACACACACACTCGGACAACACACACACAAACACACACACCGACAACACACACACACACACACCGACAACACACACACACACCGACAACACACACACACACACACACCGACAACACACACACACCGACAACACACACACACACACACACACACCGACAACACACACACACACACACCGACAACACACACACACACAACACACACACACACCGACAACACACACACACACACACACACCGACAACACACACACACACACACCGACAAAACACACACACCGACAACACAGACACACACACACACCGACAACACACACACACACACACCGACAACACACACACACACACTGACAACACACACACACACACCGACAACACACACACACACACACCGACAACACACACACACACACACCGACAACACACACACACACACACCGACAACACACACACACACACAACACACACACACACCGACAACACACACACACACACACACCGACAACACACACACACAAACACACTGACAACACACACACACACACACCGACAACACACACACACCGACAACACACACACACACACACACACACCGACAACATCCACACACACACCAGCAACACACACACACACACACCGACAACACACACACACACACACACCGACAACACACACACACACACCGACAACACACACACACACACACCGACAACACACACACACACACACACACACCGACAACACACACACACACACACTGACAACACACACACACCGACAACACACACACACACACACCGACAACACACACACACACACACACACCGACAACACACACACACCGACAACACACACACACACACCGACAACACACACACACACAGACACACACCGACAACACACACACACACACACCGACAACACACACACAAACAAACACCAGCAACACACACACACACACCGACAACACACACACACACACACCGACAACACACACACACACACCGACAACACACACACACACACCGACAACACACACACACACACACTGACAACACACACACACACCGACAACACACACACACACCGACAACACACACACACATACACAACGACAACACACACACACCGACAACACACACACACACACACACACTCGGACAACACACACACACACACACACACCGACAACACACACACACACACACACACCGACAACACACACACACACACACACACACACACACACACACACACACACACACACACACACACACACACACACACTGACAACACACACACACACACACACCGACAACACACACACACACAACACAAACACACACACCGACAACACACACACACATACACCGACAACACACACACACACACACCGACAAAACACACACACACCAACAACACACACACACACACACCGACAACACACACACACACACCGACAACACATAAACACACACACCGACCACACACACACACACACTGCCAGCACACACAAACACACACCTACAACACACACACACACACACACCGACAACACACACACACACACCGACAACACACACACACACACCGACAACACACACACACACACACACACACCGACAACAAACACACACACACACCGACAACACACACACACACACCGACAACACACACACACACAAACCGACAACACACACACACACACACACCGACAACACACACATACACACACTGACAACACACACAAACACACACACCGACAACACACACACACACACACTGACAACACACACACACACAGACAACACACACACACACACCGACAACACACACACACACACACCGACAACACACACACAAACAAACACCAGCAACACACACACACACACCGACAACACACACACACACACACACACACACCGACAACACACACACACACACCGACAACACACACACACCGACAACACACACACACACACACTGACAACACACACACACACCGACAACACACACACACACACACACACCGACAACACACACACACACACACAACGACAACACACACACACCGACAACACACACACACACACACTCGGACAACACACACACACACCGACAACACACACACACACACACACACACACACACACACACACACACACACCGACAACACACACACACACACACACACACACACACACACACACACACACACACACTGACAACACACACACACACACACACACCGACAACAGACACACACACAACACAAATACACACACCGACAAAACACACAAACCGACAACACACACACACACACACACACACACCGACAAAATACACACACACCGACAACACACACACACACACCGACAACACACACACACACACCGACAACACATAAACACACACACACCGACAACACACACACACACACACTGACAACACACACACACACACACCGACAACACACACACACACACACACCGACAACACACACACACACACCGACAACACACACACACACACCGACAACACACACACACACACACAAACCGACAACACACACACACACAACACACACACACACCGACAACACACACACACACACACCGACAACACACACACACCGACAACACAGACACACACACACACCGACAACACACACACACACACACCGACAACACACACACACACACTGACAACACACACACACACACACCGACAACACACACACACCGACAACACACACACACACACACACACCGACAACACACACACACACACCGACAACACACACACACACACCAGCTACACACACACACACACACCGACAACACACACACACACACACCGACAACACACACACACACACCGACAACACACACACACACACACCGACAACACACACACTCACACACACACACACCGACAACACACACACACACACAACACACACACACACCGACAACACACACACACACACACCGACAACACACACACACAAACACACCGACAACACACACACACATACACCGACAACACACACACACACACACCGACAAAACACACACACACCAACAACACACACACACACACACCGACAACACACACACACACACCGACAACACATAAACACACACACCGACCACACACACACACACACTGCCAGCACACACAAACACACACCTACAACACACACACACACACACACCGACAACACACACACACACACCGACAACACACACACACACACCGACAACACACACACACACACACACACACCGACAACAAACACACACACACACCGACAACACACACACACACACCGACAACACACACACACACAAACCGACAACACACACACACACACACACCGACAACACACACATACACACACTGACAACACACACAAACACACACACCGACAACACACACACACACACACTGACAACACACACACACACAGACAACACACACACACACACCGACAACACACACACACACACACCGACAACACACACACAAACAAACACCAGCAACACACACACACACACCGACAACACACACACACACACACACACCGACAACACACACACACACACCGACAACACACACACACCGACAACACACACACACACACACTGACAACACACACACACACCGACAACACACACACACACACACACACCGACAACACACACACACACACACAACGACAACACACACACACCGACAACACACACACACACACACTCGGACAACACACACACACACCGACAACACACACACACACACACACACACACACACACACACACACACACACCGACAACACACACACACACACACACACACACACACACACACACACACACACACTGACAACACACACACACACACACACACCGACAACAGACACACACACAACACAAATACACACACCGACAAAACACACAAACCGACAACACACACACACACACACACACACACCGACAAAATACACACACACCGACAACACACACACACACACCGACAACACACACACACACACCGACAACACATAAACACACACACACCGACAACACACACACACACACACTGACAACACACACACACACACACCGACAACACACACACACACACACACCGACAACACACACACACACACCGACAACACACACACACACACCGACAACACACACACACACACACAAACCGACAACACACACACACACAACACACACACACACCGACAACACACACACACACACACCGACAACACACACACACCGACAACACAGACACACACACACACCGACAACACACACACACACACACCGACAACACACACACACACACTGACAACACACACACACACACACCGACAACACACACACACCGACAACACACACACACACACACACACCGACAACACACACACACACACCGACAACACACACACACACACCAGCTACACACACACACACACACCGACAACACACACACACACACACCGACAACACACACACACACACCGACAACACACACACACACACACCGACAACACACACACTCACACACACACACACCGACAACACACACACACACACAACACACACACACACCGACAACACACACACACACACACCGACAACACACACACACAAACACACTGACAACACACACACACACACACCGACAACACACACACACCGACAACACACACACACACACACACACCGACAACACACACACACACACCGACAACACACACACACACACCAGATACACACACACACACACCGACAACACACACACACACACACCGACAACACACACACACACACCGACAACACACACACACACCGACAACACACACACACACACACACACACACCGACAACACACACACACACACACACTGACAACACACACACACACACACACCGACAACACACACACACACACACCGACAACACACACACACACACACACCGACAACACACACACACCGACAACACACACACACACACACACACACACACACACCGACAACACACACACACCGACAACACACACACACACAACACACACAAACACAACGACAACACACACACACACACACCGACAACACACACACACACACCGACAACACACACACACACAGACACCGACAACACACACACACACACACACACCCCGACAACACACACACACCGACAACACACACACACACAGACAACACACACACACACACACACACCGACAACACACACACACACACCGACAACACATAAACACACACACACCGACAACACACACACACACACACTGACAACACACACACACACACACCGACAACACACACACACACACAGACCGACAACACACACACACTCACCGACAACACACACACACACACCGACAACACACACACACACACACACACACACACCGACAACAAACACACACACACACCGACAACACACACACACACACCGACAACACACACACACACACACCGACAACACACACACACACACACACACAGACTGACAACACACACACACACACACACCGACAACACACACACACACACCGACAACACACACACACAAACACAACGACAACACACACACACACACCGACAACACACACACACACACCGACAACACACACACACACCGACAACACACACACACACACACACACACACACACACACACCGACAACACACACACACACACACACACCGACAACACACACACAAACAAACACCAGCAACACACACACACACCGACAACACACACACACACACCGACAACACACACACACACACCGACAACACACACACACTGACAACACACACACACACACCGACAACACACACACACACACCGACAACACACACACACACACACACACACCGACAACAAACACACACACACACCGACAACACACACACACACACCGACAACACACACACACACAAACCGACAACACACACACACACACACACCGACAACACACACATACACACACTGACAACACACACAAACACACACACCGACAACACACACACACACACTGACAACACACACACACACAGACAACACACACACACACACCGACAACACACACACACACACACCGACAACACACACACAAACAAACACCAGCAACACACACACACACACCGACAACACACACACACACACACACACCGACAACACACACACACACACCGACAACACACACACACCGACAACACACACACACACACACTGACAACACACACACACACCGACAACACACACACACACACACACACCGACAACACACACACACACACACAACGACAACACACACACACCGACAACACACACACACACACACTCGGACAACACACACACACACCGACAACACACACACACACACACACACACACACACACACACACACCGACAACACACACACACACACACACACACACACACACACACACTGACAACACACACACACACACACACACCGACAACAGACACACACACAACACAAATACACACACCGACAAAACACACAAACCGACAACACACACACACACACACACACACACCGACAAAATACACACACACCGACAACACACACACACACACCGACAACACACACACACACACCGACAACACATAAACACACACACACCGACAACACACACACACACACACTGACAACACACACACACCGACAACACACACACACACACACACCGACAACACACACACACACACCGACAACACACACACACACACCGACAACACACACACACACACACAAACCGACAACACACACACACACAACACACACACACACCGACAACACACACACACACACACCGACAACACACACACACCGACAACACAGACACACACACACACCGACAACACACACACACACACACCGACAACACACACACACACACTGACAACACACACACACACACACCGACAACACACACACACCGACAACACACACACACACACACACACCGACAACACACACACACACACCGACAACACACACACACACACCAGCTACACACACACACACACACCGACAACACACACACACACACACCGACAACACACACACACACACCGACAACACACACACACACACACCGACAACACACACACTCACACACACACACACCGACAACACACACACACACACACAACACACACACACACCGACAACACACACACACACACACACCGACAACACACACACACAAACACACTGACAACACACACACACACACACCGACAACACACACACACCGACAACACACACACACACACACACACCGACAACACACACACACACACCGACAACACACACACACACACCAGATACACACACACACACACACCGACAACACACACACACACACACCGACAACACACACACACACACCGACAACACACACACACACACCGACAACACACACACACACACACACACACACCGACAACACACACACACACACACACTGACAACACACACACACACACACACCGACAACACACACACACACACACACCGACAACACACACACACACACACACCGACAACACACACACACCGACAACACACACACACACACACACACACACCGACAACACACACACACCGACAACACACACACACACAACACACACAAACACAACGACAACACACACACACACACACCGACAACACACACACACACACCGACAACACACACACACACAGACACCGACAACACACACACACACACACACACCCCGACAACACACACACACCGACAACACACACACACACAGACAACACACACACACACACACACCGACAACACACACACACACACCGACAACACATAAACACACACACACCGACAACACACACACACACACACTGACAACACACACACACACACACCGACAACACACACACACACACAGACCGACAACACACACACACTCACCGACAACACACACACACACACCGACAACACACACACACACACACACACACACACCGACAACAAACACACACACACACCGACAACACACACACACACACCGACAACACACACACACACCGACAACACACACACACACACACACACAGACTGACAACACACACACACACACACACCGACAACACACACACACACACCGACAACACACACACACTGACAACACACACACACACAACACACACACACACACCGACAACACACACACACACACAACGACAACACACACACACAAACACAACGACAACACACACACACACACACCGACAACACACACACACACACCGACAACACACACACACACCGACAACACACACACACACACACACACACACACACACACACACACACACACCGACAACACACACACACACACACACACCGACAACACACACACAAACAAACACCAGCAACACACACACACACACCGACAACACACACACACACACCGACAACACACACACACACACCGACAACACACACACACTGACAACACACACACACACAAACCGACAACACACACACACACACACACACACACACACACTGACAACACACACACACACACACCGACAACACACACACAAACAAACACCAGCAACACACACACACACACCGACAACACACACACACACACACCGACAACACACACACACACACCGACAACACACACACACACACACACTGACAACACACACACACACACACCGACAACACACACACACACACACACACCGACAACACACACACACACACAAACCAACAACACACACACACCGACAACACACACACACACACACACACTCGGACAACACACACACACACACACCGACAACACACACACACACAAACACACACACCGACAACACACACACACACACACACACACACACTGACAACACACACACACACACACCGACAACACACACACACACCGACAACACACACACACACACACCGACAACACACACACACCGACAACACACACACACACACACACACCGACAACACACACACACACACACCGACAACACACACACACACAACACACACACACACCGACAACACACACACACACACACACCGACAACACACACACACACACACCGACAAAACACACACCGACAACACAGACACACACACACACCGACAACACACACACACACACCGACAACACACACACACACACTGACAACACACACACACACACACCGACAACACACACACACACACACCGACAACACACACACACCGACAACACACACACACACACACACACCGACAACACACACACTCACACACACACACACCGACAACACACACACACACACACACACACACACACACACTGACAACACACACACACACACACACCGACAACACACACACACACACCGACAACACACACACACACAACACACACACACACACCGACAACACACACACACACACAACGACAACACACACACACAAACACACCGACATCACACACACACACACCGACAACACACACACACACCGACAACACACACACACACACCGACAACACACACACACACACACACACAACACACACACACCGACAACACACACACACACCGACAACACACACACACACACACACACACACACCGACAACACACACACACACACACACCGACAACACACACACACACACACACACACACACCGACTACACACACACACACCGACAACACACACACACACACCGACAACACACACACACACACCGACAACACACACACACACACACACCGACAACACACACACACACACACACTGACAACACACACACACACACACCGACAACACACACACACACCGACAACACACACACACTGACAACACACACACACACAACACACACACACACACCGACAACACACACACACACACAACGACAACACACACACACAAACACAACGACAACACACACACACACACCGACAACACACACACACACACACCGACAACACACACACACACCGACAACACACACACACACACACACACACACACACACACACACACCGACAACACACACACACACACACACACCGACAACACACACACAAACAAACACCAGCAACACACACACACACACCGACAACACACACACACACACCAACAACACACACACACACACCGACAACACACACACACCGACAACACACACACACACACACCGACAACACACACACACACACACACACACACCGACAACACACACACACACACACCGACAACACACACACAAACAAACACCAGCAACACACACACACACACCGACAACACATACACACACACACCCACAACACACACACACACACCGACAACACACACACACACACACACACTGACAACACACACACACACCGACAACACACACACACACACACCGACAACACACACACACACACAAACCGACAACACACACACACCGACAACACACACACACACACACACTCGGACAACACACACACACACACACACACCGACAACACACACACACACAAACACACACACCGACAACACACACACACACACACACACCGACAACACACACACACACCGACAACACACACACACACACACACCGACAACACACACACACCGACAACACACACACACACACACACACACCGACAACACACACACACACACACCGACAACACACACACACACAACACACACACACACCGACAACACACACACACACACACCGACAACACACACACACACACACACACCGACAAAACACACACACCGACAACACAGACACACACACACACCGACAACACACACACACACACACCGACAACACACACACACACACTGACAACACACACACACACACCGACAACACACACACACACACACCGACAACACACACACACACACACCGACAACACACACACACACCGACAACACACACACTCACACACACACACACCGACAACACACACACACACACAACACACACACACACCGACAACACACACACACACACACACCGACAACACACACACACAAACACACTGACAAAACACACACACACACACCGACAACACACACACACACACACACACACCGACAACACACACACACACACCAGCAACACACACACACACACACCGACAACACACACACACACACACCGACAACACACACACACACACCGACAACACACACACACACACACCGACAACACACACACACACACACACCGACAACACACACACACACACACTGACAACACACACACACACACACACACACACACACACCGACAACACACACACACACACCGACAACACACACACACACACACACACCGACAACACACACACACACACCGACAACACACACACACACCGACAACACACACACACACACACACACACACACTGACAACACACACACACACACACCGACAACACACACACACACACACCGACAACACACACACACTGACAACACACACACACACAACACACACACACACACCGACAACACACACACACACACAACGACAACACACACACACAAACACAACGACAACACACACACACACACCGACAACACACACACACACACCGACAACACACACACACACCGACAACACACACACACACACACACACACACACACACACCGACAACACACACACACACACACACACCGACAACACACACACAAACAAACACCAGCAACACAGACACACACACCGACAACACACACACACACACCAACAACACACACACACACACCGACAACACACACACACACACCGACAACACACACACACACACACACACACACACACACACACCGACAACACACACACACACACACCGACAACACACACACAAACAAA
Source organism: Salmo salar (assembly GCF_965601325.2). NCBI lineage: Eukaryota > Metazoa > Chordata > Actinopteri > Salmoniformes > Salmonidae > Salmo > Salmo salar. Next base: position 293,728 of record NW_027675373.1, read on the forward strand.
CACCAGCAACACACACACACACACCGACAACACACACACACACACACCCACAACACACACACACACACCGACAACACACACACACACACACACTGACAACACACACACACACCGACAACACACACACTCAAACACCGACAACACACACACACCGACAACACACACACACACACACACTCGGACAACACACACACACACACACACACACCGACAACACACACACACACAAACACACACACCGACAACACACACACACACACACCGACAACACACACACACACCGACAACACACACACACACACACACCGACAACACACACACACCGACAACACACACACACACACACACACCGACAACACACACACACACACACCGACAACACACACACACACAACACACACACACACCGACAACACACACACACACACACACACCGACAACACACACACACACACCGACAAAACACACACACCGACAACACAGACACACACACACACCGACAACACACACACACACACACCGACAACACACACACACACACTGACAACACACACACACACACCGACAACACACACACACACACACCGACAACACGCACACACACACACCGACAACACACACACACACACCGACAACACACACACTCACACACACACACACCGACAACACACACACACACACAACACACACACACACCGACAACACACACACACACACACCGACAACACACACACACAAACACACTGACAACACACACACACACACACCGACAACACACACACACCGACAACACACACACACACACACACACACCGACAACATCCACACACACACCAGCAACACACACACACACACACCGACAACACACACACACACACACACCGACAACACACACACACACACCGACAACACACACACACACACACCGACAACACACACACACACACACCGACAACACACACACACACACACTGACAACACACACACACACACACACACACACACCGACAACACACACACACACACCGACAACACACACACACACACACACCGACAACACACACACACCGACAACACACACACACACACACACACACCGACAACACACACACACCGACAACACACACACACACAACACACACACACACAACGACAACACACACACACACACACCGACAACACACACACACACACCGACAACACACACACACACACAAACACCCCGACAACACACACACACCGACAACACACACACACACAGACAACACACACACACACACACACCGACAACACACACACACACACCGACAACACATAAACACACACACACCGACAACACACACACACACACTGACAACACACACACACACACACCGACAACACACACACACACACACACCGACAACACACACACACACACCGATAACACACACACACACACCGACAACACACACACACACACACACACACACACACTGACAACACACACACACACACACCGACAACACACACACACACACACCGACAACACACACACACACAACACACACACACACACCGACAACACACACACACACACAACGACAACACACACACACAAACACACCGACATCACACACACACACACCGACAACACACACACACACACCGACAACACACACACACACACACAACACACACACACCGACAACACACACACACACCGACAACACACACACACACACACACACCGACAACACACACACACACACACACCGACAACACACACACACACACACACACACACACACACACACACACACCGACTACACACACACACAACGACAACACACACACACACACCGACAACACACACACACACACCGACAACACACACACACACACACCGACAACACACACACACACACACACACACACACTGACAACACACACACACACACACACCGACAACACACACACACACACACCGACAACACACACACACTGACAACACACACACACACAACACACACACACACACCGACAACACACACACACACACCGACAACACACACACACACCGACAACACACACACACACACACACACACACACACACACCGACAACACACACACACACACACCGACAACACACACACAAACAAACACCAGCAACACACACACACACACCGACAACACACACACACACACCGACAACACACACACACACACACCGACAACACACACACACACACACACACACACACACCGACAACACACACACACACACACCGACAACACACACACAAACAAACACCAGCAACACACACACACACCGACAACACACACACACACACACACCGACGACACACACACACCGACAACACACACACACACACACACTGACAACACACACACACACCGACAACACACACACACACACACCGACAACACACACACACACACAAACCGACAACACACACACACCGACAACACACAAACACACACACACTCGGACAACACACACACACACACACACCGACAACACACACACACACAAACACACACACCGACAACACACACACACACACACACACACACACACACTGACAACACACACACACACACACCGACAACACACACACACACCGACAACACACACACACACACACACACACCGACAACACACACACACCGACAACACACACACACACACACACCGACAACACACACACACACACACCGACAACACACACACACAACACACACACACACCGACAACACACACACACACACACCGACAACACACACACACACACACCGACAAAACACACACACCGACAACACAGACACACACACACACCGACAACACACACACACACACCGACAACACACACACACACACTGACAACACACACACACACACACCGACAACACACACACACACACACCGACAACACACACACACACACACACACCGACAACACACACACTCACACACACACACACCGACAACACACACACACAAACACACTGACAACACACACACACACACACCGACAACACACACACACCGACAACACACACACACACACACACACACACCGACAACACACACACACACACCGACAACACACACACACACACACCGACAACACACACACACACACACCGACAACACACACACAAACAAACACCAGCAACACACACACACACACCGACAACACACACACACACACACACCGACAACACACACACACCGACAACATACACACACACACACACTGACAACACACACACACACACACCGACAACACACACACACACACACCGACAACACACACACACACACAAACCGACAACACACACACACCGACAACACACAAACACACACACACTCGGACAACACACACACACACACACACACCGACAACACACACACACACAAACACACACACCGACAACACACACACACAAACACACTGACAACACACACACACACACACCGACAACACACACACACCGACAACACACACACACACACACACACACCGACAACATCCACACACACACCAGCAACACACACACACACACACCGACAACACACACACACACACACACCGACAACACACACACACACACCGACAACACACACACACACACACCGACAACACACACACACACACACACACACCGACAACACACACACACACACACTGACAACACACACACACACACACACACACACCGACAACACACACACACACACCGACAACACACACACACACACACACCGACAACACACACACACCGACAACACACACACACACACACACCGACAACACACACACACCGACAACACACACACACACAACACACACACACACAACGACAACACACACACACACACACCGACAACACACACACACACACCGACAACACACACACACACACAAACACCCCGACAACACACACACACCGACAACACACACACACACAGACAACACACACACACACACACACCGACAACACACACACACACACCGACAACACATAAACACACACACACCGACAACACACACACACACACACTGACAACACACACACACACACACCGACAACACACACACACACACACACCGACAACACACACACACACACCGATAACACACACACACACACCGACAACACACACACACACACACACACACACACACTGACAACACACACACACACACACACCGACAACACACACACACACACACCGACAACACACACACACACACCGACAACACACACACACACACAACGACAACACACACACACAAACACACCGACATCACACACACACACACCGACAACACACACACACACACCGACAACACACACACACACACCGACAACACACACACACACACACAACACACACACACCGACAACACACACACACACCGACAACACACACACACACACACACACCGACAACACACACACACACACACACCGACAACACACACACACACACACACACACACACACACACACACACCGACTACACACACACACACCGACAACACACACACACACACCGACAACACACACACACACACACCGACAACACACACACACACACACACACACACTGACAACACACACACACACACACACCGACAACACACACACACACACACCGACAACACACACACACTGACAACACACACACACACAACACACACACACACACACACCGACAACACACACACACACACAACGACAACACACACACACAAACACAATGACAACACACACACACACACCGACAACACACACACACACACCGACAACACACACACACACCGACAACACACACACACACACACACCGACAACACACACACAAACAAACACCAGCAACACACACACACACACCGACAACACACACACACACACCGACAACACACACACACACACACCGACAACACACACACACACACACACACACACACACACACACACCGACAACACACACACACACACACACCGACAACACACACACAAACAAACACCAGCAACACACACACACACACCGACAACACACACACACACACACACCGACGACACACACACACCGACAACACACACACACACACACACTGACAACACACACACACACCGACAACACACACACACACACACCGACAACACACACACACACACACACCGACAACACACACACACACAAACACACACACCGACAACACACACACACACACACACACACACACACACACTGCCAACACACACACACACACACACCGACAACACACACACACACCGACAACACACACACACACACACACACACCGACAACACACACACACCGACAACACACACACACACACACACACACCGACAACACACACACACACACACCGACAACACACACACACACAACACACACACACACCGACAACACACACACACACACACCGACAACACACACACACACACACCGACAAAACACACACACCGACAACACAGACACACACACACACCGACAACACACACACACACACACCGACAACACACACACACACACTGACAACACACACACACACACACCGACAACACACACACACACCGACAACACACACACACACACACACACCGACAACACACACACTCACACACACACACACCGACAACACACACACACACACAACACACACACCGACAACACACACACACACACACACAGACAACACACACACACAAACACACTGACAACACACACACACACACACCGACAACACACACACACCGACAACACACACACACACACACACACACACCGACAACACACACACACACACCGACAACACACACACACACACACCGACAACACACACACACACACACCGACAACACATACACAAACAAACACCAGCAACACACACACACACACCGACAACACACACACACACACACACCGACAACACACACACACCGACAACATACACACACACACACACTGACAACACACACACACACACACCGACAACACACACACACACACACACCGACAACACACACACACACACAAACCGACAACACACACACACCGACAACACACAAACACACACACACTCGGACAACACACACACACACACACACACCGACAACACACACACACACAAACACACACACCGACAACACACACACACACACACACACACTGACAACACACACACACACACACACACCGACAACACACACACACACCGACAACACACACACACACACACACCGACAACACACACACACACACACACCGACAACACACACACACACACCGACAACACACACACACACACACACACCGACAAAACACACACACCGACAACACAGACACACACACACACCGACAACACACACACACACACACCGACAACACACACACACACACTGACAACACACACAGACACCGACAACACACACACACAGACACCGACAACACACACACACACACACCGACAACACACACACACACACACACCGACAACACACACACTCACACACACACACACCGACAACACACACACACACACAACACACACACACCGACAACACACACACACACACACACCGACAACACACACACACAAACACACTGACAACACACACACACACACCGACAACACACACACACCGACAACACACACACACACACACACACACCGACAACACACACACACACACCAGCAACACACACACACACACCGACAACACACACACACACACCGACAACACACACACACACACCGACAACACACACACACACACCGACAACACACACACACACACACACACCGACAACACACACACACACACACACTGACAACACACACACACACACACACACACACACCGACAACACACACACACACACCGACAACACACACACACACACACACCGACAACACACACACACCGACAACACACACACACACACACACACCGACAACACACACACACACCGACAACACACACACACACAACACACACAAACACAACGACAACACACACACACACACACCGACAACACACACACACACACCGACAACACACACACACACACACACCGACAACACACACACACACACAGACACACCCCGACAACACACACACACCGACAACACACACACACAAACACACTGACAACACACACACACACACACCGACAACACACACACACCGACAACACACACACACACACACACACACCGACAACACACACACACACACCGACAACACACACACACACACCAGCAACACACACACACACACCGACAACACACACACACACACCGACAACACACACACACACACCGACAACACACACACACACACCGACAACACACACACACACACACACACCGACAACACACACACACACACACACTGACAACACACACACACACACACACACACCGACAACACACACACACACACCGACAACACACACACACACACACACCGACAACACACACACACCGACAACACACACACACACACACACACACACCGACAACACACACACACACCGACAACACACACACACACAACACACACAAACACAACGACAACACACACACACACACACCGACAACACACACACACACACCGACAACACACACACACACACACACCGACAACACACACACACACACAGACACACCCCGACAACACACACACACCGACAACACACACACACACACAGACAACACACACACACACACACACCGACAACACACACACACACACCGACAACACATAAACACACACACACCGACAACACACACACACACACACTGACAACACACACACACACACACCGACAACACACACACACACACAGACCGACAACACACACACACACACCGACAACACACACACACACACCGACAACACACACACACACACACACACCGACAACAAACACACACACACACCGACAACACACACACACACACCGACAACACACACACACACACACCGACAACACACACACACACACACCGACAAAACACACACACCGACAACACAGACACACACACACACCGACAACACACACACACACACCGACAACACACACACACACACTGACAACACACACACACACACACCGACAACACACACACACACCGACAACACACACACACACACACACACCGACAACACACACACTCACACACACACACACCGACAACACACACACACACACAACACACACACCGACAACACACACACACACACACACCGACAACACACACACACAAACACACTGACAACACACACACACACACACCGACAACACACACACACCGACAACACACACACACACACACACACACACCGACAACACACACACACACACCGACAACACACACACACACACACCGACAACACACACACACACACACCGACAACACACACACAAACAAACACCAGCAACACACACACACACACCGACAACACACACACACACACCGACAACACACACACACCGACAACATACACACACACACACACTGACAACACACACACACACACACCGACAACACACACACACACACACCGACAACACACACACACACACAAACCGACAACACACACACACCGACAACACACAAACACACACACACTCGGACAACACACACACACACACACACACCGACAACACACACACACACAAACACACACACCGACAACACACACACACACACACACACACTGACAACACACACACACACACACACACACCGACAACACACACACACACCGACAACACACACACACACACACACCGACAACACACACACACACACACACCGACAACACACACACACACACCGACAACACACACACACACACACACACACCGACAAAACACACACACCGACAACACAGACACACACACACACCGACAACACACACACACACACACCGACAACACACACACACACACTGACAACACACACAGACACCGACAACACACACACACACACACCGACAACACACACACACCGACAACACACACACACACACACACCGACAACACACACACTCACACACACACACACCGACAACACACACACACACACAACACACACACACCAGCAACACACACACACACACCGACAACACACACACACACACCGACAACACACACACACACACCGACAACACACACACACACACCGACAACACACACACACACACACACACCGACAACACACACACACACACACACTGACAACACACACACACACACACCGACAACACACACACACACACACCGACAACACACACACACTGACAACACACACACACACAACACACACACACACCGACAACACACACACACACACAACGACAACACACACACACAAACACAACGACAACACACACACACACACCGACAACACACACACACACACCGACAACACACACACACACCGACAACACACACACACACACACACACACACACACACACCGACAACACACACACACACACACACACCGACAACACACACACAAACAAACACCAGCAACACAGACACACACACCGACAACACACACACACACACCAACAACACACACACACACACCGACAACACACACACACACACCGACAACACACACACACACACACACACACACACACACACACACCGACAACACACACACACACACACCGACAACACACACACAAACAAACACCAGCAACACACACACACACACCGACAACACACACACACACACACCCACAACACACACACACACACCGACAACACACACACACACACACACTGACAACACACACACACACCGACAACACACACACTCAAACACCGACAACACACACACACACACAAACCGACAACACACACACACCGACAACACACACACACACACACACTCGGACAACACACACACACACACACACACCGACAACACACACACACACAAACACACACACCGACAACACACACACACACACACCGACAACACACACACACACCGACAACACACACACACACACACACCGACAACACACACACACCGACAACACACACACACACACACACACCGACAACACACACACACACACACCGACAACACACACACACACAACACACACACACACCGACAACACACACACACACACACACACCGACAACACACACACACACACACCGACAAAACACACACACCGACAACACAGACACACACAGACACCGACAACACACACACACACACACCGACAACACACACACACACACTGACAACACACACACACACACCGACAACACACACACACACACACCGACAACACACACACACACACACCGACAACACACACACACACACACACCGACAACACACACACTCACACACACACACACCGACAACACACACACACACACAACACACACACACACCGACAACACACACACACACACACACCGACAACACACACACACAAACACACTGACAACACACACACACACACACCGACAACACACACACACCGACAACACACACACACACACACACACACCGACAACATCCACACACACACCAGCAACACACACACACACACACCGACAACACACACACACACACACACCGACAACACACACACACACACCGACAACACACACACACACACACCGACAACACACACACACACACACACACACCGACAACACACACACACACACACTGACAACACACACACACACACACACACACACCGACAACACACACACACACACCGACAACACACACACACACACACACCGACAACACACACACACCGACAACACACACACACACACACACACACCGACAACACACACACACACACACCGACAACACACACACACACACACACACACACACACACCGACAACACACACACACACACACCGACAACACACACACAAACAAACACCAGCAACACACACACACACCGACAACACACACACACACACACACCGACGACACACACACACCGACAACACACACACACACACACACACTGACAACACACACACACACCGACAACACACACACACACACACCGACAACACACACACACACACAAACCGACAACACACACACACCGACAACACACAAACACACACACACTCGGACAACACACACACACACACACACACACCGACAACACACACACACACAAACACACACACCGACAACACACACACACACACACACACACACACACACTGACAACACACACACACACACACCGACAACACACACACACACCGACAACACACACACACACACACACACACCGACAACACACACACACCGACAACACACACACACACACACACCGACAACACACACACACACACACCGACAACACACACACACAACACACACACACACCGACAACACACACACACACACACCGACAACACACACACACACACACCGACAAAACACACACACCGACAACACAGACACACACACACACCGACAACACACACACACACACCGACAACACACACACACACACTGACAACACACACACACACACACCGACAACACACACACACACACACCGACAACACACACACACACACACACCGACAACACACACACTCACACACACACACACCGACAACACACACACACACACAACACACACACCGACAACACACACACACACACACACCGACAACACACACACACAAACACACTGACAACACACACACACACACACCGACAACACACACACACCGACAACACACACACACACACACACACACACCGACAACACACACACACACACCGACAACACACACACACACACACACCGACAACACACACACACACACACCGACAACACACACACAAACAAACACCAGCAACACACACACACACACCGACAACACACACACACACACACACCGACAACACACACACACCGACAACATACACACACACACACACTGACAACACACACACACACACACCGACAACACACACACACACACCGACAACACACACACACACACAAACCGACAACACACACACACCGACAACACACAAACACACACACACTCGGACAACACACACACACACACACACACCGACAACACACACACACACAAACACACACACCGACAACACACACACACAAACACACTGACAACACACACACACACACACCGACAACACACACACACCGACAACACACACACACACACACACACACCGACAACATCCACACACACACCAGCAACACACACACACACACACCGACAACACACACACACACACACACCGACAACACACACACACACACCGACAACACACACACACACACACACACACCGACAACACACACACACACACACTGACAACACACACACACACACACACACACACCGACAACACACACACACACACCGACAACACACACACACACACACACCGACAACACACACACACCGACAACACACACACACACACACACCGACAACACACACACACCGACAACACACACACACACAACACACACACACACAACGACAACACACACACACACACACCGACAACACACACACACACACCGACAACACACACACACACACAAACACCCCGACAACACACACACACCGACAACACACACACACACACACACCGACAACACACACACACCGACAACACACACACACACAACACACACACACACAACGACAACACACACACACACACACCGACAACACACACACACACACCGACAACACACACACACACACAAACACCCCGACAACACACACACACCGACAACACACACACACACAGACAACACACACACACACACACACCGACAACACACACACACACACCGACAACACATAAACACACACACACCGACAACACACACACACACACACTGACAACACACACACACACACACCGACAACACACACACACACACACACCGACAACACACACACACACACCGATAACACACACACACACACCGACAACACACACACACACACACACACACACACACTGACAACACACACACACACACACACCGACAACACACACACACACACACCGACAACACACACACACACAACACACACACACACACCGACAACACACACACACACACAACGACAACACACACACACAAACACACCGACATCACACACACACACACCGACAACACACACACACACACCGACAACACACACACACACACCGACAACACACACACACACACACAACACACACACACCGACAACACACACACACACCGACAACACACACACACACACACACACCGACAACACACACACACACACACACCGACAACACACACACACACACACACACACACACACACACACACACCGACTACACACACACACACCGACAACACACACACACACACCGACAACACACACACACACACCGACAACACACACACACAACACACACACACACCGACAACACACACACACACACACCGACAACACACACACACACACACCGACAAAACACACACACCGACAACACAGACACACACACACACCGACAACACACACACACACACCGACAACACACACACACACACTGACAACACACACACACACACACCGACAACACACACACACACACACCGACAACACACACACACACACACACCGACAACACACACACTCACACACACACACACCGACAACACACACACACACACAACACACACACCGACAACACACACACACACACACACCGACAACACACACACACAAACACACTGACAACACACACACACACACACCGACAACACACACACACCGACAACACACACACACACACACACACACACCGACAACACACACACACACACCGACAACACACACACACACACACCGACAACACACACACACACACACCGACAACACACACACAAACAAACACCAGCAACACACACACACACACCGACAACACACACACACACACACACCGACAACACACACACACCGACAACATACACACACACACACACTGACAACACACACACACACACACCGACAACACACACACACACACCGACAACACACACACACACACAAACCGACAACACACACACACCGACAACACACAAACACACACACACTCGGACAACACACACACACACACACACACCGACAACACACACACACACAAACACACACACCGACAACACACACACACAAACACACTGACAACACACACACACACACACCGACAACACACACACACCGACAACACACACACACACACACACACACCGACAACATCCACACACACACCAGCAACACACACACACACACACCGACAACACACACACACACACACACCGACAACACACACACACACACCGACAACACACACACACACACACACACACCGACAACACACACACACACACACTGACAACACACACACACACACACACACCGACAACACACACACACACACCGACAACACACACACACACACACACCGACAACACACACACACCGACAACACACACACACACACACACCGACAACACACACACACCGACAACACACACACACACAACACACACACACACAACGACAACACACACACACACACACCGACAACACACACACACACACCGACAACACACACACACACACAAACACCCCGACAACACACACACACCGACAACACACACACACACACACACCGACAACACACACACACCGACAACACACACACACACAACACACACACACACAACGACAACACACACACACACACACCGACAACACACACACACACACCGACAACACACACACACACACAAACACCCCGACAACACACACACACCGACAACACACACACACACAGACAACACACACACACACACACACCGACAACACACACACACACACCGACAACACATAAACACACACACACCGACAACACACACACACACACACTGACAACACACACACACACACACCGACAACACACACACACACACACACCGACAACACACACACACACACCGATAACACACACACACACACCGACAACACACACACACACACACACACACACACACTGACAACACACACACACACACACACCGACAACACACACACACACACACCGACAACACACACACACACAACACACACACACACACCGACAACACACACACACACACAACGACAACACACACACACAAACACACCGACATCACACACACACACACCGACAACACACACACACACACCGACAACACACACACACACACCGACAACACACACACACACACACAACACACACACACCGACAACACACACACACACCGACAACACACACACACACACACACACCGACAACACACACACACACACACACCGACAACACACACACACACACACACACACACACACACACACACACCGACTACACACACACACACCGACAACACACACACACACACCGACAACACACACACACACACCGACAACACACACACACACACACCGACAACACACACACACACACACACACACACACTGACAACACACACACACACACACACCGACAACACACACACACACACACCGACAACACACACACACTGACAACACACACACACACAACACACACACACACACCGACAACACACACACACACACAACGACAACACACACACACAAACACAATGACAACACACACACACACACCGACAACACACACACACACACCGACAACACACACACACACCGACAACACACACACACACACACACACACACACACCGACAACACACACACACACACACCGACAACACACACACAAACAAACACCAGCAACACACACACACACACCGACAACACACACACACACACCGACAACACACACACACACACACCGACAACACACACACACACACACACACACACACACACACCGACAACACACACACACACACACACCGACAACACACACACAAACAAACACCAGCAACACACACACACACACCGACAACACACACACACACACACACCGACGACACACACACACCGACAACACACACACACACACACACTGACAACACACACACACACCGACAACACACACACACACACACAGACAACACACACACACACACAAACCGACAACACACACACACCGACAACACACAAACACACACACACTCGGACAACACACACACACACACACACACCGACAACACACACACACACAAACACACACACCGACAACACACACACACACACACACACACACACACACACTGCCAACACACACACACACACACACACCGACAACACACACACACACCGACAACACACACACACACACACACACACCGACAACACACACACACCGACAACACACACACACACACACACACCGACAACACACACACACACACACACCGACAACACACACACACACAACACACACACACACCGACAACACACACACACACACACCGACAACACACACACACACACACCGACAAAACACACACACCGACAACACAGACACACACACACACCGACAACACACACACACACACACCGACAACACACACACACACACTGACAACACACACACACACACACCGACAACACACACACACACCGACAACACACACACACACACACACACCGACAACACACACACTCACACACACACACACCGACAACACACACACACACACAACACACACACCGACAACACACACACACACACACACCGACAACACACACACACAAACACACTGACAACACACACACACACACACCGACAACACACACACACCGACAACACACACACACACACACACACACACCGACAACACACACACACACACCGACAACACACACACACACACACCGACAACACACACACACACACACCGACAACACACACACAAACAAACACCAGCAACACACACACACACACCGACAACACACACACACACACACACCGACAACACACACACACCGACAACATACACACACACACACACTGACAACACACACACACACACACCGACAACACACACACACACACACACCGACAACACACACACACACACAAACCGACAACACACACACACCGACAACACACAAACACACACACACTCGGACAACACACACACACACACACACACCGACAACACACACACACACAAACACACACACCGACAACACACACACACACACACACACACTGACAACACACACACACACACACACACACCGACAACACACACACACACCGACAACACACACACACACACACACCGACAACACACACACACACACACACCGACAACACACACACACACACCGACAACACACACACACACACCGACAAAACACACACACCGACAACACAGACACACACACACACCGAGAACACACACACACACACACCGACAACACACACACACACACTGACAACACACACAGACACCGACAACACACACACACACACACCGACAACACACACACACACACACCGACAACACACACACACACACACACCGACAACACACACACTCACACACACACACACCGACAACACACACACACACACAACACACACACACCGACAACACACACACACACACACACCGACAACACACACACACAAACACACTGACAACACACACACACACACACCGACAACACACACACACCGACAACACACACACACACACACACACACCGACAACACACACACACACACCGACAACACACACACACACACCAGCAACACACACACACACACCGACAACACACACACACACACCGACAACACACACACACACACCGACAACACACACACACACACCGACAACACACACACACACACACACACCGACAACACACACACACACACACACTGACAACACACACACACACACACACACACACACACCGACAACACACACACACACACCGACAACACACACACACACACACACCGACAACACACACACACCGACAACACACACACACACACACACACACACCGACAACACACACACACACCGACAACACACACACACACAACACACACAAACACAACGACAACACACACACACACACACCGACAACACACACACACACACCGACAACACACACACACACACACACCGACAACACACACACACACACAGACACACCCCGACAACACACACACACCGACAACACACACACACAAACACACTGACAACACACACACACACACACCGACAACACACACACACCGACAACACACACACACACACACACACACCGACAACACACACACACACACCGACAACACACACACACACACCAGCAACACACACACACACACCGACAACACACACACACACACCGACAACACACACACACACACCGACAACACACACACACACACCGACAACACACACACACACACACACACCGACAACACACACACACACACACACTGACAACACACACACACACACACACACACACACCGACAACACACACACACACACCGACAACACACACACACACACACACCGACAACACACACACACCGACAACACACACACACACACACACACACACCGACAACACACACACACACCGACAACACACACACACACAACACACACAAACACAACGACAACACACACACACACACACCGACAACACACACACACACACCGACAACACACACACACACACACACCGACAACACACACACACACACAGACACACCCCGACAACACACACACACCGACAACACACACACACACAGACAACACACACACACACACACACCGACAACACACACACACACACCGACAACACATAAACACACACACACCGACAACACACACACACACACACTGACAACACACACACACACACACCGACAACACACACACACACACAGACCGACAACACACACACACACACCGACAACACACACACACACACCGACAACACACACACACACACACACACCGACAACAAACACACACACACACCGACAACACACACACACACACCGACAACACACACACACACACACCGACAACACACACACACACACACCGACAAAACACACACACCGACAACACAGACACACACACACACCGACAACACACACACACACACACCGACAACACACACACACACACTGACAACACACACACACACACACCGACAACACACACACACACCGACAACACACACACACACACACACACCGACAACACACACACTCACACACACACACACCGACAACACACACACACACACAACACACACACCGACAACACACACACACACACACACCGACAACACACACACACAAACACACTGACAACACACACACACACACACCGACAACACACACACACCGACAACACACACACACACACACACACACACCGACAACACACACACACACACCGACAACACACACACACACACACCGACAACACACACACACACACACCGACAACACACACACAAACAAACACCAGCAACACACACACACACACCGACAACACACACACACACACACACCGACAACACACACACACCGACAACATACACACACACACACACACACTGACAACACACACACACACACACCGACAACACACACACACACACACCGACAACACACACACACACACAAACCGACAACACACACACACCGACAACACACAAACACACACACACTCGGACAACACACACACACACACACACACCGACAACACACACACACACAAACACACACACCGACAACACACACACACACACACACACACTGACAACACACACACACACACACACACACCGACAACACACACACACAACGACAACACACACACACACACACACCGACAACACACACACACACACACACCGACAACACACACACACACACCGACAACACACACACACACACACACACCGACAAAACACACACACCGACAACACAGACACACACACACACCGACAACACACACACACACACCGACAACACACACACACACACTGACAACACACACAGACACCGACAACACACACACACACACACCGACAACACACACACACACACACCGACAACACACACACACACACACACCGACAACACACACACTCACACACACACACACCGACAACACACACACACACACAACACACACACACCAGCAACACACACACACACACCGACAACACACACACACACACCGACAACACACACACACACACCGACAACACACACACACACACCGACAACACACACACACACACACACACCGACAACACACACACACACACACACTGACAACACACACACACACACACACACACACACCGACAACACACACACACACACCGACAACACACACACACACACACACCGACAACACACACACACCGACAACACACACACACACACACACACACCGACAACACACACACAAACAAACACCAGCAACACACACACACACACCGACAACACACACACACACACCGACAACACACACACACACACACCGACAACACACACACACACACACACACACACACACACACCGACAACACACACACACACACACCGACAACACACACACAAACAAACACCAGCAACACACACACACACACCGACAACACACACACACACACACACACCGACGACACACACACACCGACAACACACACACACACACACACTGACAACACACACACACACCGACAACACACACACACACACACCGACAACACACACACACACACAAACCGACAACACACACACACCGACAACACACAAACACACACACACTCGGACAACACACACACACACACACACACCGACAAACACACACACACAAACACACACACCGACAACACACACACACACACACACACACACACACTGCCAACACACACACACACACACACACCGACAACACACACACACACCGACAACACACACACACACACACACACACCGACAACACACACACACCGACAACACACACACACACACACACACCGACAACACACACACACACACACCGACAACACACACACACACAACACACACACACACCGACAACACACACACACACACACCGACAACACACACACACACACACCGACAAAACACACACACCGACAACACAGACACACACACACACCGACAACACACACACACACACACCGACAACACACACACACACACTGATAACACACACACACACACACCGACAACACACACACACACCGACAACACACACACACACACACACACCGACAACACACACACTCACACACACACACACCGACAACACACACACACACACAACACACACACCGACAACACACACACACACACACACCGACAACACACACACACAAACACACTGACAACACACACACACACACACCGACAACACACACACACCGACAACACACACACACACACCGACAACACACACACACACACACCGACAACACACACACACACACACCGACAACACACACACAAACAAACACCAGCAACACACACACACACACCGACAACACACACACACACACACACCGACAACACACACACACCGACAACATACACACACACACACACTGACAACACACACACACACACACCGACAACACACACACACACACACCGACAACACACACACACACACAAACCGACAACACACACACACCGACAACACACAAACACACACACACTCGGACAACACACACACACACACACACACCGACAACACACACACACACAAACACACACACCGACAACACACACACACACACACACACACTGACAACACACACACACACACACACACACCGACAACACACACACACACCGACAACACACACACACACACACACCGACAACACACACACACACACACACACCGACAACACACACACACACACCGACAACACACACACACACACACACACCGACAAAACACACACACCGACAACACAGACACACACACACACCGACAACACACACACACACACACCGACAACACACACACACACACACACCGACAACACACATACTCACACACACACACACCGACAACACACACACACACAACACACACACACCGACAACACACAAACACACACACACCGACAACACACACACACAAACACACTGACAACACACACACACACACACCGACAACACACACACACCGACAACACACACACACACACACACACACCGACAACACACACACACACACCGACAACACACACACACACACCAGCAACACACACACACACACCGACAACACACACACACACACCGACAACACACACACACACACCGACAACACACACACACACACCGACAACACACACACACACACACACACCGACAACACACACACACACACACACTGACAACACACACACACACACACACACACACACCGACAACACACACACACACACCGACAACACACACACACACACACACCGACAACACACACACACCGACAACACACACACACACACACACACACACCGACAACACACACACACACCGACAACACACACACACACAACACACACAAACACAACGACAACACACACACACACACACCGACAACACACACACACACACCGACAACACACACACACACACACACCGACAACACACACACACACACAGACACACCCCGACAACACACACACACCGACAACACACACACACAAACACACTGACAACACACACACACACACACCGACAACACACACACACCGACAACACACACACACACACACACACACCGACAACACACACACACACACCGACAACACACACACACACACCAGCAACACACACACACACACCGACAACACACACACACACACCGACAACACACACACACACACCGACAACACACACACACACACCGACAACACACACACACACACACACACCGACAACACACACACACACACACACTGACAACACACACACACACACACACACACACACCGACAACACACACACACACACCGACAACACACACACACACACACACCGACAACACACACACACCGACCACACACACACACACACACACACACCGACAACACACACACACACCGACAACACACACACACACAACACACACAAACACAACGACAACACACACACACACACACCGACAACACACACACACACACCGACAACACACACACACACACACACCGACAACACACACACACACACAGACACACCCCGACAACACACACACACCGACAACACACACACACACAGACAACACACACACACACACACACCGACAACACACACACACACACCGACAACACATAAACACACACACACCGACAACACACACACACACACACTGACAACACACACACACACACACCGACAACACACACACACACACAGACCGACAACACACACACACACACCGACAACACACACACACACACCGACAACACACACACACACACACACACCGACAACAAACACACACACACACCGACAACACACACACACACACCGACAACACACACACACACACACCGACAACACACACACACACACACCGACAAAACACACACACCGACAACACAGACACACACACACACCGACAACACACACACACACACACCGACAACACACACACACACACTGACAACACACACACACACACACCGACAACACACACACACACCGACAACACACACACACACACACACACACCGACAACACACACACTCACACACACACACACCGACAACACACACACACACACAACAAACACACCGACAACACACACACACACCGACAACACACACACACAAACACACTGACAACACACACACACACACACCGACAACACACACACACCGACAACACACACACACACACACACACACACCGACAACACACACACACACACCGACAACACACACACACACACACCGACAACACACACACACACACACCGACAACACACACACAAACAAACACCAGCAACACACACACACACACCGACAACACACACACACACACACACCGACAACACACACACACCGACAACATACACACACACACACACTGACAACACACACACACACACACCGACAACACACACACACACACACCGACAACACACACACACACACAACCGACAACACACACACACCGACAACACACAACACACACACACACTCGGACAACACACACACACACACACACACCGACAACACACACACACACAAACACACACACCGACAACACACACACACACACACACACACTGACAACACACACACACACACACACACCGACAACACACACACACACCGACAACACACACACACACACACACCGACAACACACACACACACACACACCGACAACACACACACACACACCGACAACACACACACACACACACACACCGACAAAACACACACACCGACAACACACACACACACACACACCGACAACACACACACACACACACCGACAACACACACACACACACTGACAACACACACAGACACCGACAACACACACACACACACACCGACAACACACACACACACACACCGACAACACACACACACACACACACCGACAACACACACACTCACACACACACACACCGACAACACACATATAAACACAACACACACACACCAGCAACACACACACACACACCGACAACACACACACACACACCGACAACACACACACACACACCGACAACACACACACACACACCGACAACACACACACACACACACACCGACAACACACACACACCGACAACACACACACACACACACACACACACCGACAACACACACACACACCGACAACACACACACACACACGACACACACAAACACACCGACAACACACACACACACACACTGACAACACACACACACACACACCGACAACACACACACACACACAGACCGACAACACACACACACACACACGACAACACACACACACACACACCGACAACACACACACACACACACCGACAACACACACATACACACACTGACAACACACACACACACACACCGACAACACACACACACACACTGACAACGCACACACACACACACAGACAACACACACACACCGACAACACACACACACACACACCGACAACACACACACACACACACACACACACACCGACTACACACACACACACACACCGACAACACACACACACACACACACACACCGACAACACACACACACACACCGACAACACACACACACACACACACCGACAACACACACACACCGACAACACACACACACACACACACACACACCGACAACACACACACACACCGACAACACACACACACACAACACACACAAACACAACGACAACACACACACACACACACCGACAACACACACACACACACCGACAACACACACACACACACACACCGACAACACACACACACACACAGACACACCCCGACAACACACACACACCGACAACACACACACACAAACACACTGACAACACACACACACACACACCGACAACACACACACACACACCGACAACACACACACACACACCAGCAACACACACACACACACCGACAACACACACACACACACCGACAACACACACACACACACCGACAACACACACACACACACCGACAACACACACACACACACACACACCGACAACACACACACACACACACACTGACAACACACACACACACACACACACACACACACCGACAACACACACACACACACCGACAACACACACACACACACACACCGACAACACACACACACCGACAACACACACACACACACACACACACACCGACAACACACACACACACCGACAACACACACACACACAACACACACAAACACAACGACAACACACACACACACACACCGACAACACACACACACACACCGACAACACACACACACACACACACACCGACAACACACACACACACACAGACACACCCCGACAACACACACACACCGACAACACACACACACACAGACAACACACACACACACACACACCGACAACACACACACACACACCGACAACACATAAACACACACACACCGACAACACACACACACACACACTGACAACACACACACACACACACCGACAACACACACACACACACAGACCGACAACACACACACACACACCTACAACACACACACACACACCGACAACACACACACACACACACACACCGACAACAAACACACACACACACCGACAACACACACACACACACCGACAACACACACACACACACACCGACAACACACACACACACACACCGACAAAACACACACACCGACAACACAGACACACACACACACCGACAACACACACACACACACACCGACAACACACACACACACACTGACAACACACACACACACACACCGACAACACACACACACACCGACAACACACACACACACACACACACACCGACAACACACACACTCACACACACACACACCGACAACACACACACACACACAACAAACACACCGACAACACACACACACACACACACCGACAACACACACACACAAACACACTGACAACACACACACACACACACCGACAACACACACACACCGACAACACACACACACACACACACACACACCGACAACACACACACACACACCGACAACACACACACACACACACCGACAACACACACACACACACACCGACAACACACACACAAACAAACACCAGCAACACACACACACACACCGACAACACACACACACACACACACCGACAACACACACACACCGACAACATACACACACACACACACTGACAACACACACACACACACACCGACAACACACACACACACACACCGACAACACACACACACACACAAACCGACAACACACACACACCGACAACACACAAACACACACACACTCGGACAACACACACACACACACACACACCGACAACACACACACACACAAACACACACACCGACAACACACACACACACACACACACACTGACAACACACACACACACACACACACCGACAACACACACACACACCGACAACACACACACACACACACACCGACAACACACACACACACACACACCGACAACACACACACACACACCGACAACACACACACACACACACACACCGACAAAACACACACACCGACAACACAGACACACACACACACCGACAACACACACACACACACACCGACAACACACACACACACACTGACAACACACACAGACACCGACAACACACACACACACACACCGACAACACACACACACACACACCGACAACACACACACACACACACACCGACAACACACACACTCACACACACACACACCGACAACACACATATAAACACAACACACACACACCAGCAACACACACACACACACCGACAACACACACACACACACCGACAACACACACACACACACCGACAACACACACACACACACCGACAACACACACACACACACACACCGACAACACACACACACCGACAACACACACACACACACACACACACACCGACAACACACACACACACCGACAACACACACACACACAACACACACAAACACACCGACAACACACACACACACACACTGACAACACACACACACACACACCGACAACACACACACACACACAGACCGACAACACACACACACACACCGACAACACACACACACACACACCGACAACACACACACACACACACCGACAACACACACATACACACACTGACAACACACACACACACACACCGACAACACACACACACACACTGACAACGCACACACACACACACAGACAACACACACACACCGACAACACACACACACACACACCGACAACACACACACACACACACACACACACACCGACTACACACACACACACACACCGACAACACACACACACACACACACACACACACACCGACTACACACACACACACCGACAACACACACACACCGACAACACACACACACACACACCGACAACACACACACACACACACACCGACAACACACACACACACACACACACACACTGACAACACACACACACACACACACCGACAACACACACACACACCGACAACACACATACACTGACAACACAAACACACACAACACACACACACACACCGACAACACACACACACACACAACGACAACACACACACACAAACACAACGACAACACACACACACACACCGACAACACACACACACACACCGACAACACACACACACACCGACAACACACACACACACAAACACACACACACACACACACACACCGACAACACACACACACACACACACACCGACAACACACACACAAACAAACACCAGCAACACACACACACACACAACACACACACACACACCGAGAACACACACACACACACCGACAACACACACACACAAACACACTGACAACACACACACTCACACACCGACAACAGACACACACACAACGACCACACACACACACACACCGACAACACACACACACACACACCGACAACACACACACACACACACCGACAACACACACACACACACACACCGACAACACACACACACACACCGACAACACACACACACACACCAGCAACACACACACACACACACCGACTACACACACACACACACACCGACAACACACATACACACACCGACAACACACACACAACGACAACACACACACACACACACACACCGACAACACACACACACACACACTGACAAGACACACACACACACACACACCGACAACACACACACACACACACACCGACAACACACACACACACACCGACAACACACACACACCGACAACACACACACACACACACACACACCGACAACACACACACCGACAACACACACACACACAACACACACACACACACCGACAACACACACACACACACCGATAACACACACACACCGACAACACACACACACACCGACAACACACACACACACACACACACACCAACAACACACACACACCGACAACACACACACACACACACACACACACACACACCCAGACTACACACACACACACCGACAACACACACACACACAACACACACAAACACAACGACAACACACACACACACACACCGACAACACACACACACACACCGACAACACACACACACACACACACACCGACAACACACACACACACACACACCCCGACAACACACACACACCGACAACACACACACACACACAGACAACACACACACACACACACACACCGACAACACACACACACACACCGACAACACATAAACACACACACACCGACAACACACACACACACACACTGACAACACACACACACACACACCGACAACACACACACACACACAGACCGACAAATCACACACACACACCGACAACACACACACACACCGACAACACACACACACACAAACACACACACACACACACACACACCGACAACACACACACACACACACACACCGACAACACACACACAAA
>NW_027675374.1:0-32500 GCF_965601325.2 Salmo salar
ACACACCGACAACACACACACACACACACAACCGACAACACACACACACACACACCGACAACACACACACACACCGACAACACACACACACACACACACACCGACAACACATAAACACACACACACCGACAACACACACACACACACACTGACAACACACACACACTACACACCGACAACACACACACACACACACCGACAACACACACACACACACCGACAACACACACACACACACCGACAACACACACACACACACCGACAACACACACACACACACACACACACACACACCGACAACACACACACACACCGACAACACACACACACACACACACACCGACAACACACACACACACACACCGACAACACACACACACACCGACAACACACACACACACACACACACCGACAACACAAACACACACACACACACCGACAACACACACACACACACACCGACCACACACACACACAAACACACCGAGAACACACACACACACACCGACAACACACACACACACACCGACAACACACACACACACAACACACACACACACACCGACAACACACACACACACACACCGACCACACACACACACAAACACACCGACAACACACACACACACACCGACAACCACACACACACACACCCCGACAACACACACACACACACACCGACAACACACACACACACACCCGACAACACACACACACTCACACACACCGACAACACACACACACACACCGACAACACACACACACACACCGACAACACACACACACACACACACACACACACACCGACAACACACACACACACCGACAACACACACACACACACACCGACAACACACACACACACACACCGACAACACACACACACACCGACAACACACACACACACAACACACACACACACACCGACAACACAAACACAAACACACACACACCGACAACACACACACACACACACACACCGACAACACACACACACACACACACCGACAACACACACACCGACAACACACACACACACAACACACACACACACACACCGACAACACACACACACACACACCGACCACACACACACACAAACACACCGACAACACACACACACACACCGACAACACACACACACACACCGACAACACACACACACACACACACACACACACACACCGACAACACACACACACACACACCGACCACACACACACACAAACACACCGACAACACACACACACACACCGACAACACACACACACACACCCCGACAACACACACACACACACACCGACAACACACACACACACACCGACAACACACACACACACACACACACACACACACACACCGACAACACACACACACACAAACACCAGCAACACACACACACATACCTACAACACACACACACACACCGACAACACACACACACACACACCGACAACACACACACACACACACCGACAACACATACACACACACACCGACAACACACACACACACACCGACAACACACACACACACAACACACACACACACACACCGACAACACACACACACACAGCGACAACACACACACACAAACACACCGACAACACACACACACACACCGACAACACACACACACCGACAACACACACACACACACACACACACCGACAACACACACACACACACACCGACAACACACACACACACAAACACCAGCAACACACACACACACTGACAACCACACACACACACCGACAACACACACACACACACCGACAACACACACACACACACACACCGACAACACACACACACACACACACCGACAACACACACACACACACACACTGACAACACACACACACACACACCGACAACACACACACCGACAACACACACACACACCGACAACACACACACACACAACACACACACACACACCGACAACACACACACACACACACCGACAACACACACACGCACACACCGACAACACACACACACACACACCGACAACACACCCACAACACACACACACACACACCGACAACACACACACACCGACAACACACACACACACACCGACAACACACACACACACACACCGACAACACACACACACACACACACACCGACAACACACACACACACCGACAACACACACACACCGACAACACACACACACACACAACACCGACAACACACACACACACCGACAACACACACACACACACCGACAACACACACACACACACACCGACAACACACCGACAACACACACACACACCGACAACACACACACACACACACCGACAACACACACACACACACACCGACAACACACACACACACACACACCGACAACAAACACACACACACACCGACAACACACACACACACACACAACACACACACACACACACCGACAACACACACACACACACACACACACACACACACACCGACAACACACACACACACACCGACAACACACACACACACACACACACACACACACACACCGACAACACACACACACACACCGACAACACACACACACACACACCGACAACACACACACACACACACCGACAAAACACACACACACCGACAACACACACACACACAACACACACACGCACACACCGACAACACAAACACACACACACACACACCGACAACACACACACACACACACACACACACCGACAACACACACACACACACACACCGACAACACACACACACACACCGACAACACACACACACACAACACACACACACACACCGACAACACACACACACACACACCGACCACACACACACACACACACACCGACAACACACACACACCGACAACACACACACACCCCGACAACACACACACACACACACCGACAACACACACACACACACCGACAACACACACACACACACACACCGACAACACACACACACACACCGACAACACACACACACACAAACACCAGCAACACACACACACATACCGACAACACACACACACACACACACCGACAACACACACACACACCGACAACACACACACACACACACACCGACAACACATACACACACACACACCGACAACACACACACACACACCGACAACACACACACACACACACACACACACACACACCGACAACACACACACACACACAGCGACAACACACACACACAAACACACCGACAACACACACACACCGACAACACACACACACACACCGACAACACACACACACCGACAACACACACACACACACACAAACCGACAACGCACACACACACACACCGACAACACACACACACACCGACAACACACACACACACACCGACAACACATAAACACACACACACCGACAACACACACACACACACACTGACAACACACACACATACACACCGACAACACACACACACACACACACACCGACAACACACACACACACACCGACAACACACACACACACACCGACAACACACACACACACACACACACACCGACAACACACACACACACCGACAACACACACACACACACACCGACAACACACACACACACACACCGACAACACACACACACACCGACAACACACACACACACAACACACACACACACACACAACGACAACACAAACACACACACACACACACCGACAACACACACACACACACACACCGACAACACACACACACACACACACCGACAACACACACACACACACCGACAACACACACACACACAACACACACACACACACCGACAACACACACACACACACACCGACCACACACACACACAAACACACCGAGAACACACACACACACACCGACAACACACACACACACAACACACACACACACACCGACAACAGACACACACACACACCGACCACACACACACACAAACACACCGACAACACACACACACACACCGACAACACACACACACACACCCCGACAACACACACACACACACACCGACAACACACACACACACACCGACAACACACACACACACACACACACACACACACACACCGACAACACACACACACACACCGACAACACACACACACACAAACACCAGCAACACACACACACATACCGACAACACACACACACACACACCGACAACACACACACACACACACCGACAACACACACACACACACACCGACAACACATACACACACACACCGACAACACACACACACACCGACAACACACACACACACAACACACACACACACACACCGACAACACACACACACACACAGCGACAACACACACACACAAACACACCGACAACACACACACACACACCGACAACACACACACACACACCGACAACACACACACACACACACACACACACACACCGACAACACACACACACCGACAACACACACACACACACCGACAACACACACACACACAAACACCAGCAACACACACACACACTGACAACACACACACACACACACCGACAACATACACACACACACCGACAACACACACACACACACCGACAACACACACACACACACACACCGACAACACACACACACACACACACTGACAACACACACACACACCGACAACACACACACACACACACCGACAACACACACACACACACGACAACACACACACACACACACCGACAACACACACACCTACAACACACACACACACCGACAACACACACACACACAACACACACACACACACCGACAACACACACACACACACACCGACAAAACACACACGCACACACCGACAACACACACACACACACACCGACAACACACCCACAACACACACACACACACACCGACAACACACACACACCGACAACACACACACACACACCGACAACACACACACACACACACCGACAACACACACACACACACACACACACCGACAACACACACACACACACCGATAACACACACACACCGACAACACACACACACACACACCGACAACACACACACACACACCGACAACACACACACACACACACCGACAACACACACACACACACCGATAACACACACACACACCGACAACACACACACACACACACCGACAACACACACACACACAACACACACACACCCACACACACACCGACAACACACACACACACACACACACCGACAACACACACACACACACACACACCGACAACACACACACACACACCGACAACACACACACACACACCGACAACACACACACACACACACACCGACAACACACACACACACACCGACAACACACACACTCACACACACACACCGACAACACACACACACACAACACACACACACACACCGACAACACACACACACACACACCGACAAAACACACACGCACACACCGACAACACACACACACACACACCGACAACACACTCACAACACTCACACACACACACACCGACAACACACACACACACCGACAACACACACACACACACCGACAACACACACACACACCGACAACACACACACACACACCGACAACACACACACACACACAACCGACAACACACACACACACACACCGACAACACACACACACACCGACAACACACACAAACACACACCGACAACACATAAACACACACACACCGACAACACACACACACACACACTGACAACACACACACATACACACCGACAACACACACACACACACACACACCGACAACACACACACACACCGACAACACACACACACACACCGACAACACACACACACACACCGACAACACACACACACACACACACACACACCGACAACACACACACACACCGACAACACACACACACACACACCGACAACACACACACACACACACCGACAACACACACACACACCGACAACACACAAACACACACACACACCGACAACACAAACACACACACACACACCGACAACACACACACACACACACACACACCGACAACACACACACACACACACACCGACAACACACACACACACACCGACAACACACACACACAACACACACACACACACCGACAACACACACACACACACACCGACCACACACACACACAAACACACCGAGAACACACACACACACACCGACAACACACACACACACACCGACAACACACACACACACAACACACACACACACACCGACAAAACACAC
The DNA here is from genome assembly GCF_965601325.2 of Salmo salar. Taxonomy (NCBI): domain Eukaryota; kingdom Metazoa; phylum Chordata; class Actinopteri; order Salmoniformes; family Salmonidae; genus Salmo; species Salmo salar. Next base: position 6,221 of record NW_027675374.1, read on the forward strand.
ACACACACCGAACACACACACACACAAACACACCGACAACACACACACACACACCGACAACACACACACACACACACACCGACAACACACACACACACACACCGACAACACACACACACACACCGACAACACACACACACTCACACACACCGACAACACACACACACACACCGACAACACACACACACACACCGACAACACACACACACACACACACACACCGACAACACACACACACACCGACAACACACACACACACACACCGACAACACACACACACACACACCGACAACACACACACACACCGACAACACACACACACACAACACACCACACACACCGACAACACAAACACACACACACACACACCGACAACACACACACACACACCGACAACACACACACACACACACACCGACAACACACACACCGACAACACACACACACACAACACACACACACACACACCTACAACACACACACACACACACCGACAACACACACACACAAACACACCGAGAACACACACACACACACCGACAACACACACACACACAACACACACACACACACCGACAACACACACACACACACACCGACCACACACACACACAAACACACCGACAACACACACACACACACCGACAACACACACACACACACCCCGACAACACACACACACACACACCGACAACACACACACACACACCGCACACACACACACACACCACACACACACACACACACACACCGACAACACACACACACACACCGACAACACACACACACACAAACACCAGCAACACACACACACATACCGACAACACACACACACACACCGACAACACACACACACACACCGACAACACACACACACACACACCGACAACACATACACACACACACCGACAACACACACACACACACCGACAACACACACACACACAACACACACACACACACACCGACAACACACACACAGCGACAACACACACACACAAACACACCGACAACACACACACACACACCGACAACACACACACACCGACAACACACACACACACACACACACACACCGACAACACACACACACACACACCGACAACACACACACACACAAACACCAGCAACACACACACACACTGACAACACACACACACACACACCGACAACACACACACACACACCGACAACACACACACACACACACACCGACAACACACACACACACACACACCGACAACACACACACACACACACACACTGACAACACACACACACACACACCGACAACACACACACACACCGACACACACACACACACACACCGACAACACACACACACACACACACACACCGACAACACACACACCGACAACACACACACACACTGACAACACACACACACACACACCGACAACACACCCACAACACACACACACACACACCGACAACACACACACACCGACAACACACACACACACACCGACAACACACACACACACACACCGACAACACACACACACACACACACACCGACAACACACACACACACCGATAACACACACACACCGACAACACACACACACACACACCGACAACACACACACACACCGACAACACACACACACACACCGACAACACACACACACACACACCGACAACACACCGACAACACACACACACACCGACAACACACACACACACACACCGACAACACACACACACACACACCGACAACACACACACACACACACACACCGACAACACACACACACACACACCGACAACACACACACACACACACAACACACACACACACACACCGACAACACACACACACACACACACACACACACACACCGACAACACACACACACACACCGACACCACACACACACACACACACACACACACACCGACAACACACACACACACACCGACAACACACACACACACACACCGACAACACACACACACACACACCGACAAAACACACACACACCGACAACACACACACACACAACACACACACGCACACACCGACAACACAAACACACACACACACACACCGACAACACACACACACACACACACACACACCGACACACACACACACACACACACCGACAACACACACACACACACCGACAACACACACACACACAACACACACACACACACCGACAACACACACACACACACACACGACCACACACACACACACACACACCGACAACACACACACACCGACAACACACACACACCCCGACAACACACACACACACACACCGACAACACACACACACACACCGACAACACACACACACACACACACACACACCGACAACACACACACACACACCGACAACACACACACACACAAACACCAGCAACACACACACACATACCGACAACACACACACACACACACCGACAACACACACACACACACACCGACAACACACACACACACACACACCGACAACACACACACACACCGACAACACACACACACACAACACACACACACACACACCGACAACACAAACACACACACACACACACCGACAACACACACACACACACACACACCGACAACACACACACACACACACACCGACAACACACACACCGACAACACACACACACACAACACACACACACACACACCTACAACACACACACACACACACCGACCACACACACACACAAACACACCGAGAACACACACACACCGACAACACACACACACACACCGACAACACACACACACACAACACACACACACACACCGACAACACACACACACACACACCGACCACACACACACACAAACACACCGACAACACACACACACACACCGACAACACACACACACACACCCCGACAACACACACACACACACACCGACAACACACACACACACACCGACAACACACACACACACACACACACACACACACACACACACACCGACAACACACACACACACACCGACAACACACACACACACAAACACCAGCAACACACACACACATACCGACAACACACACACACACACCGACAACACACACACACACACCGACAACACACACACACACACACCGACAACACATACACACACACACCGACAACACACACACACACACCGACAACACACACACACACAACACACACACACACACACCGACAACACACACACACACAGCGACAACACACACACACAAACACACCGACAACACACACACACACACCGACAACACACACACACCGACAACACACACACACACACACACACACACCGACAACACACACACACACACACCGACAACACACACACACACAAACACCAGCAACACACACACACACCTGACAACACACACACACACACACCGACAACACACACACACACACCGACAACACACACACACACACCGACAACACACACACACACACACACCGACAACACACACACACACACACACTGACAACACACACACACACACACCGACAACACACACACACACCGACAACACACACACACACACCGACAACACACACACACACACACACACACCGACAACACACACACCGACAACACACACACACACCGACAACACACACACACAACACACACACACACACCGACAACACACACACACACACACCGACAAAACACACACGCACACACCGACAACACACACACACACACACCGACAACACACCCACAACACACACACACACACCGACAACACACACACACCGACAACACACACACACACACCGACAACACACACACACACACACCGACAACACACACACACACACACACACCGACAACACACACACACACCGATAACACACACACACCGACAACACACACACACACACACACACCGACAACACACACACACACCGACAACACACACACACACACCGACAACACACACACACACACACCGACAACACACCGACAACACACACACACACCGACAACACACACACACACACACCGACAACACACACACACACACACCGACAACACACACACACACACACACCGACAACACACACACACACACACCGACAACACACACACACACACACAACACACACACACACACACCGACAACACACACACACACACACACACACACACACACACCGACAACACACACACACACACCGACAACACACACACACACACACACACACACACACACCGACAACACACACACACACACCGACAACACACACACACACACACCGACAACACACACACACACACACCGACAAAACACACACACACCGACAACACACACACACACAACACACACACGCACACACCGACAACACAAACACACACACACACACACCGACAACACACACACACACACACACACACACCGACAACACACACACACACACACACCGACAACACACACACACACACCGACAACACACACACACACAACACACACACACACACCGACAACACACACACACACACACCGACCACACACACACACACACACACCGACAACACACACACACCGACAACACACACACACCCCGACAACACACACACACACACACCGACAACACACACACACACACCGACAACACACACACACACACACACACACACACCGACAACACACACACACACACCGACAACACACACACACACAAACACCAGCAACACACACACACATACCGACAACACACACACACACACACACCGACAACACACACACACACACACCGACAACACACACACACACACACACCGACAACACATACACACACACACACCGACAACACACACACACACACCGACAACACACACACACACAACACACACACACACACACACCGACAACACACACACACACACAGCGACAACACACACACACAAACACACCGACAACACACACACACCGACAACACACACACACACACCGACAACACACACACACCGACAACACACACACACACACACAAACCGACAACACACACACACACACACCGACAACACACACACACACCGACAACACACACACACACACCGACAACACATAACACACACACACCGACAACACACACACACACACACTGACAACACACACACATACACACCGACAACACACACACACACACACACACCGACAACACACACACACACACCGACAACACACACACACACACCGACAACACACACACACACACACACACACCGACAACACACACACACACCGACAACACACACACACACACACCGACAACACACACACACACACACCGACAACACACACACACACCGACAACACACACACACAACACACACACACACACACCGACAACACAAACACACACACACACACACCGACAACACACACACACACACCGACAACACACACACACACACACACCGACAACACACACACACACACACCGACAAAACTCACACACACCGACAACACACACACACACAACACACACACGCACACACCGACAACACAAACACACACACACACAAACCGACAACACACACACAGACACACACACACACCGACAAAACACACACGCACACACCGACAACACACACACACACACACCGACAACACACCCACAACACACACACACACACACCGACAACACACACACACCGACAACACACACACACACACCGACAACACACACACACACACACCGACAACACACACACACACACACACACCGACAACACACACACACACCGATAACACACACACACCGACAACACACACACACACACACACACCGACAACACACACACACACCGACAACACACACACACACACCGACAACACACACACACACACACCGACAACACACCGACAACACACACACACACCGACAACACACACACACACACACCGACAACACACACACACACACACCGACAACACACACACACACACACACCGACAACACACACACACACACACCGACAACACACACACACACACACAACACACACACACACACACCGACAACACACACACACACACACACACACACACACACACACCGACAACACACACACACACACCGACAACACACACACACACACACACACACACACACACCGACAACACACACACACACACCGACAACACACACACACACACACCGACAACACACACACACACACACCGACAAAACACACACACACCGACAACACACACACACACAACACACACACGCACACACCGACAACACAAACACACACACACACACACCGACAACACACACACACACACACACACACACCGACAACACACACACACACACCGACAACACACACACACACACCGACAACACACACACACACAACACACACACACACACCGACAACACACACACACACACACCGACCACACACACACACACACACACCGACAACACACACACACCGACAACACACACACACCCCGACAACACACACACACACACACCGACAACACACACACACACACCGACAACACACACACACACACACACACACCGACAACACACACACACACACCGACAACACACACACACACAAACACCAGCAACACACACACACATACCGACAACACACACACACACACACACCGACAACACACACACACACACACCGACAACACACACACACACACACACCGACAACACATACACACACACACACCGACAACACACACACACACACCGACAACACACACACACACAACACACACACACACACACACCGACAACACACACACACACACAGCGACAACACACACACACAAACACACCGACAACACACACACACCGACAACACACACACACACACCGACAACACACACACACCGACAACACACACACACACACACAAACCGACAACACACACACACACACACCGACAACACACACACACACCGACAACACACACACACACACCGACAACACATAAACACACACACACCGACAACACACACACACACACACTGACAACACACACACATACACACCGACAACACACACACACACACACACACCGACAACACACACACACACACCGACAACACACACACACACACCGACAACACACACACACACACACACACACCGACAACACACACACACACCGACAACACACACACACACACACCGACAACACACACACACACACACCGACAACACACACACACACCGACAACACACACACACAACACACACACACACACACCGACAACACAAACACACACACACACACACCGACAACACACACACACACACCGACAACACACACACACACACACACCGACAACACACACACACACACACCGACAAAACTCACACACACCGACAACACACACACACACAACACACACACGCACACACCGACAACACAAACACACACACACACACACCGACAACACACACACAGACACACACACACACCGACAACACACACACACACACACACACCGACAACACACACACACACACCGACAACACACACACACACAACACACACACACACACCGACAACACACACACACACACACCGACCACACACACACACACACACACCGACAACACACACACACCGACAACACACACACACCCCGACAACACACACACACACACCGACAACACACACACACACACCGACAACACACACACACACACACACACACACCGACAACACACACACACACACCGACAACACACACACACACAAACACCAGCAACACACACACACATACCGACAAAACACACACACACACACACCGACAACACACACACACACACACCGACAACACACACACACACACACACCGACAACACACACACACACCGACAACACACACACACACAACACACACACACACACACCGACAACACAAACACACACACACACACACCGACAACACACACACACACACACACACCGACAACACACACACACACACACACCGACAACACACACACCGACAACACACACACACACAACACACACACACACACACCTACAACACACACACCGACCACACACACACACAAACACACCGAGAACACACACACACACACCGACAACACACACACACACACCGACAACACACACACACACAACACACACACACACACCGACAACACACACACACACACACCGACCACACACACACACAAACACACCGACAACACACACACACACACCGACAACACACACACACACACCCCGACAACACACACACACACACACCGACAACACACACACACACACCGACAACACACACACACACACACACACACACCGACAACACACACACACACACCGACAACACACACACACACACAAACACGAGCAACACACACACACATACCGACAACACACACACACACCGACAACACACACACACACACACCGACAACACACACACACACACACCGACAACACATACACACACACACCGACAACACACACACACACACCGACAACACACACACACACAACACACACACACACACACCGACAACACACACACACACAGCGACAACACACACACACAAACACACCGACAACACACACACACACCGACAACACACACACACCGACAACACACACACACACACACACACACACCGACAACACACACACACACACACCGCCAACACACACACACACAAACACCAGCAACACACACACACACTGACAACACACACACACACACCGACAACACACACACACACACCGACAACACACACACACACACACACCGACAACACACACACACACACACCGACAAAACTCACACACACCGACAACACACACACACACAACACACACACGCACACACCGACAACACAAACACTCACACACACACACCGACAACACACACACACACACACACACACACCGACAACACACACACACACACACCGACAACACACACACACACACCGACAACACACACACACACAACACACACACACACACCGACAACACACACACACACACACCGACCACACACACACACACACACACCGACAACACACACACACCGACAACACACACACACCCCGACAACACACACACACACACACCGACAACACACACACACACACCGACAACACACACACACACACACACCGACAACACACACACACACACACCGACAACACACACACACACAAACACCAGCAACACACACACACATACCGACAACACACACACACACACACACCGACAACACACACACACACACACCGACAACACACACACACACACACACCGACAACACACACACACACCGACAACACACACACACACAACACACACACACACACACCGACAACACAAACACACACACACACACACCGACAACACACACACACACACACACACCGACAACACACACACACACACACACCGACAACACACACACCGACAACACACACACACACAACACACACACACACACACCTACAACACACACACACACACACCGACCACACACACACACAAACACACCGAGAACACACACACACACACCGACAACACACACACACACACCGACAACACACACACACACAACACACACACGCACACACCGACAACACAAACACACACACACACACACCGACAACACACACACAGACACACACACACACCGACAACACACACACACACACACACACCGACAACACACACACACACACCGACAACACACACACACACAACACACACACACACACCGACAACACACACACACACACACCGACCACACACACACACACACACACCGACAACACAAACACACACACACACACACCGACAACACACACACACACACCGACAACACACACACACACACACACCGACAACACACACACACACACACCGACAAAACTCACACACACCGACAACACACACACACACAACACACACACGCACACACCGACAACACAAACACACACACACACACACCGACAACACACACACAGACACACACACACACCGACAACACACACACACACACACACACCGACAACACACACACACACACCGACAACACACACACACACAACACACACACACACACCGACAACACACACACACACACACCGACCACACACACACACACACACACCGACAACACACACACACCGACAACACACACACACCCCGACAACACACACACACACACCGACAACACACACACACACACCGACAACACACACACACACACACACACACACCGACAACACACACACACACACCGACAACACACACACACACAAACACCAGCAACACACACACACATACCGACAAAACACACACACACACACACCGACAACACACACACACACACACCGACAACACACACACACACACACACCGACAACACACACACACACCGACAACACACACACACACAACACACACACACACACACCGACAACACAAACACACACACACACACACCGACAACACACACACACACACACACACCGACAACACACACACACACACACACCGACAACACACACACCGACAACACACACACACACAACACACACACACACACACCTACAACACACACACCGACCACACACACACACAAACACACCGAGAACACACACACACACACCGACAACACACACACACACACCGACAACACACACACACACAACACACACACACACACCGACAACACACACACACACACACCGACCACACACACACACAAACACACCGACAACACACACACACACACCGACAACACACACACACACACCCCGACAACACACACACACACACACCGACAACACACACACACACACCGACAACACACACACACACACACACACACACACCGACAACACACACACACACACCGACAACACACACACACACAAACACGAGCAACACACACACACATACCGACAACACACACACACACACCGACAACACACACACACACACACCGACAACACACACACACACACACCGACAACACATACACACACACACCGACAACACACACACACACACCGACAACACACACACACACAACACACACACACACACACCGACAACACACACACACACAGCGACAACACACACACACAAACACACCGACAACACACACACACACCGACAACACACACACACCGACAACACACACACACACACACACACACACCGACAACACACACACACACACACCGCCAACACACACACACACAAACACCAGCAACACACACACACACTGACAACACACACACACACACCGACAACACACACACACACACCGACAACACACACACACACACACACCGACAACACACACACACACACACCGACAAAACTCACACACACCGACAACACACACACACACAACACACACACGCACACACCGACAACACAAACACTCACACACACACACCGACAACACACACACACACACACACACACACCGACAACACACACACACACACACCGACAACACACACACACACACCGACAACACACACACACACAACACACACACACACACCGACAACACACACACACACACACCGACCACACACACACACACACACCGACAACACACACACACCGACAACACACACACACCCCGACAACACACACACACACACACCGACAACACACACACACACACCGACAACACACACACACACACACACACCGACAACACACACACACACACACCGACAACACACACACACACAAACACCAGCAACACACACACACATACCGACAACACACACACACACACACACCGACAACACACACACACACACACCGACAACACACACACACACACACACCGACAACACACACACACACCGACAACACACACACACACAACACACACACACACACACCGACAACACAAACACACACACACACACACCGACAACACACACACACACACACACACCGACAACACACACACACACACACACCGACAACACACACACCGACAACACACACACACACAACACACACACACACACACCTACAACACACACACACACACACCGACCACACACACACACAAACACACCGAGAACACACACACACACACCGACAACACACACACACACACCGACAACACACACACACACAACACACACACACACACCGACAACACACACACACACACACCGACCACACACACACACAAACACACCGACAACACACACACACACACCGACAACACACACACACACACCCCGACAACACACACACACACACACCGACAACACACACACACACACCGACAACACACACACACACACACACACACACACACACACCGACAACACACACACACACACCGACAACACACACACACACAAACACGAGCAACACACACACACATACCGACAACACACACACACACACCGACAACACACACACACACACACCGACAACACACACACACCGACAACACATACACACACACACCGACAACACACACACACACACCGACAACACACACACACACAACACACACACACACACACCGACAACACACACACACACAGCGACAACACACACACACAAACACACCGACAACACACACACACACACCGACAACACACACACACCGACAACACACACACACACACACACACACACCGACAACACACACACACACACACCGACAACACACACACACACAAACACCAGCAACACACACACACACTGACAACACACACACACACACCGACAACACACACACACACACCGACAACACACACACACACACACACCGACAACACACAAACACACACACACCGACAACACACACACACACACACACTGACAACACACACACACACACACCGACAACACACACACACACCGACAACACACACACACACACCGACAACACACACACACACACACACACCGACAACACACACACCGACAACACACACACACACCGACAACACACACACACACAACACACACACACACACCGACAACACACACACACACACACCGACAAAACACACACGCACACACCGACAACACACACACACACACACCGACAACACACCCACAACACACACACACACACACCGACAACACACACACACCGACAACACACACACACACACCGACAACACACACACACACACACCGACAACACACACACACACACACACACCGACAACACACACACACACCGATAACACACACACACCGACAACACACACACACACACACACACCGACAACACACACACACACCGACAACACACACACACACACCGACAACACACACACACACACACCGACAACACACCGACAACACACACACACACCGACAACACACACACACACACACCGACAACACACACACACACACACCGACAACACACACACACACCACACCGACAACACACACACACACACACCGACAACACACACACACACACACAACACACACACACACACACCGACACACACACACACACACACACACACACACACACACACACCGACAACACACACACACACACCGACAACACACACACACACACACACACACACACACACCGACAACACACACACACACACCGACAACACACACACACACACACCGACAACACACACACACACACACCGACAAAACACACACACACCGACAACACACACACACACAACACACACACGCACACACCGACAACACAAACACACACACACACACACCGACAACACACACACACACACACACACACCGACAACACACACACACACACACACCGACAACACACACACACACACCGACAACACACACACACACAACACACACACACACCGACAACACACACACACACACACCGACCACACACACACACACACACACTGACAACACACACACACCGACAACACACACACACCCCGACAACACACACACACACACACCGACAACACACACACACACACCGACAACACACACACACACACACACACACCGACAACACACACACACACACCGACAACACACACACACACAAACACCAGCAACACACACACACATACCGACAACACACACACACACACACCGACAACACACACACACACACACCGACAACACACACACACACACACACCGACAACACATACACACACACACACCGACAACACACACACACCGACAACACACACACACACAACACACACACACACACACACCGACAACACACACACACACACAGCGACAACACACACACACAAACACACCGACAACACACACACACCGACAACACACACACACACACCGACAACACACACACACCGACAACACACACACACACACACAAACCTACAACACACACACACACACACACCGACAACACACACACACACCGACAACACACACACACACACCGACAACACATAAACACACACACACCGACAACACACACACACACACACTGACAACACACACACATACACACCGACAACACACACACACACACACACACCGACAACACACACACACACACCGACAACACACACACACACACCGACAACACACACACACACACACACACACCGACAACACACACACACACCGACAACACACACACACACACACCGACAACACACACACACACACACCGACAACACACACACACACCGACAACACACACACACACAACACACACACACACACACCGACAACACAAACACACACACACACACACCGACAACACACACACACACACACACCGACAACACACACACACACACCGACAACACACACACACACACCGACAACACACACACACACAACACACACACACACACCGACAACACACACACACACACACCGACCACACACACACACAAACACACCGAGAACACACACACACACACCGACAACACACACACACACAACACACACACACACACCGACAACAGACACACACACACACCGACCACACACACACACAAACACACCGACAACACACACACACACACCGACAACACACACACACACACCCCGACAACACACACACACACACACACCGACAACACACACACACACACCGACAACACACACACACACACACACACACACACACACACCGACAACACACACACACACACCGACAACACACACACACACAAACACCAGCAACACACACACACATACCGACAACACACACACACACACACCGACAACACACACACACACACACCGACAACACACACACACACACACCGACCACACACACACACACACACACCGACAACACACACACACCGACAACACACACACACCCCGACAACACACACACACACACACCGACAACACACACACACACACACCGACAACACACACACACACACACACACCGACAACACACACACACACACCGACAACACACACACACACAAACACCAGCAACACACACACACATACCGACAACACACACACACACACACACCGACAACACACACACACACACACCGACAACACACACACACACACACACACCGACAACACATACACACACACACACCGACAACACACACACACACACCGACAACACACACACACACAACACACACACACACACACACCGACAACACACACACACACACAGCGACAACACACACACACAAACACACCGACAACACACACACACCGACAACACACACACACACACCGACAACACACACACACCGACAACACACACACACACACACACAAACCGACAACACACACACACACACACCGACAACACACACACACACCGACAACACACACACACACACCGACAACACATAAACACACACACACCGACAACACACACACACACACTGACAACACACACACATACACACCGACAACACACACACACACACACACACCGACAACACACACACACACACCGACAACACACACACACACACCGACAACACACACACACACACACACACACCGACAACACACACACACACCGACAACACACACACACACACACCGACAACACACACACACACACACCGACAACACACACACACACCGACAACACACACACACACAACACACACACACACACACCGACAACACAAACACACACACACACACACCGACAACACACACACACACACACACCGACAACACACACACACACACCGACAACACACACACACACACCGACAACACACACACACACAACACACACACACACACCGACAACACACACACACACACACCGACCACACACACACACAAACACACCGAGAACACACACACACACACCGACAACACACACACACACAACACACACACACACACCGACAACAGACACACACACACACCGACCACACACACACACAAACACACCGACAACACACACACACACACCGACAACACACACACACACACCCCGACAACACACACACACACACACACCGACAACACACACACACACACCGACAACACACACACACACACACACACACACACACACCGACAACACACACACACACACCGACAACACACACACACACAAACACCAGCAACACACACACACATACCGACAACACACACACACACACACCGACAACACACACACACACACACCGACAACACACACACACACACACCGACAACACATACACACACACACCGACAACACACACACACACCGACAACACACACACACACACAACACACACACACACACACCGACAACACACACACACACACAGCGACAACACACACACACAAACACACCGACAACACACACACACACACCGACAACACACACACACACACCGACAACACACACAGACACACACACACACACACCGACAACACACACACACCGACAACACACACACACACACCGACAACACACACACACACAAACACCAGCAACACACACACACACTGACAACACACTGACAACATACACACACACACCGACAACACACACACACACACCGACAACACACACACACACACACACCGACAACACACACACACACACACACTGACAACACACACACACACCGACAACACACACACACACACCGACAACACACACACACACACGACAACACACACACACACACACACCGACAACACACACACACACACACGACAACACACACACACACCGACAACACACACACACACAACACACACACACACACCGACAACACACACACACACACACCGACAAAACACACACGCACACACCGACAACACACACACACACACACCGACAACACACCCACAACACACACACACACACACCGACAACACACACACACCGACAACACACACACACACACCGACAACACACACACACACACACCGACACACACACACACACACACACACCGACAACACACACACACACACCGATAACACACACACACCGACAACACACACACACACACACCGACAACACACACACACACACCGACAACACACACACACACACACCGACAACACACACACACACACCGACAACACACACACACACCGACAACACACACACACACACACCGACAACACACACACACACACACACCGACAACACACACACACACACACCGACAACACACACACACACACACACACCGACAACACATACACACACACACACCGACAACACACACACACACACCGACAACACACACACACACAACACACACACACACACACACCGACAACACACACACACACACAGCGACAACACACACACACAAACACACCGACAACACACACACACCGACAACACACACACACACACCGACAACACACACACACCGACAACACACACACACACAAACCGACAACACACACACACACACACCGACAACACACACACACACCGACAACACACACACACACACCGACAACACATAAACACACACACACCGACAACACACACACACACACTGACAACACACACACATACACACCGACAACACACACACACACACACACACCGACAACACACACACACACACCGACAACACACACACACACACCGACAACACACACACACACACACACACACCGACAACACACACACACACCGACAACACACACACACACACACCGACAACACACACACACACACACCGACAACACACACACACACCGACAACACACACACACACAACACACACACACACACACCGACAACACAAACACACACACACACACACCGACAACACACACACACACACACACCGACAACACACACACACACACCGACAACACACACACACACACCGACAACACACACACACACACACCGACCACACACACACACAAACACACCGAGAACACACACACACACACCGACAACACACACACACACAACACACACACACACACCGACAACAGACACACACACACACCGACCACACACACACACAAACACACCGACAACACACACACACACACCGACAACACACACACACACACACACACACACACACACACCGACAACACACACACACACACCGACAACACACACACACACAAACACCAGCAACACACACACACATACCGACAACACACACACACACACACCGACAACACACACACACACACACCGACAACACACACACACACACACCGACAACACATACACACACACACCGACAACACACACACACACCGACAACACACACACACACACAACACACACACACACACACCGACAACACACACACACACACAGCGACAACACACACACACAAACACACCGACAACACACACACACACACCGACAACACACACACACACACCGACAACACACACACACACACACACACACACACCGACAACACACACACACCGACAACACACACACACACACCGACAACACACACACACACAAACACCAGCAACACACACACACACTGACAACACACCGACAACATACACACACACACCGACAACACACACACACACACCGACAACACACACACACACACACACCGACAACACACACACACACACACACTGACAACACACACACACACCGACAACACACACACACACACCGACAACACACACACACACACGACAACACACACACACACACACACCGACAACACACACACACACACACGACAACACACACACACACCGACAACACACACACACACAACACACACACACACACCGACAACACACACACACACACACCGACAAAACACACACGCACACACCGACAACACACACACACACACACCGACAACACACCCACAACACACACACACACACACCGACAACACACACACACCGACAACACACACACACACACCGACAACACACACACACACACACCGACAACACACACACACACACACACACCGACAACACACACACACACACCGATAACACACACACACCGACAACACACACACACACACACCGACAACACACACACACACACCGACAACACACACACACACACACCGACAACACACACACACACACCGACAACACACACACACACCGACAACACACACACACACACACCGACAACACACACACACACACACACCGACAACACACACACACACCGACAACACACACACACACACACAACACACACACACACACACCAACAACACACACACACACACACACACACACACCGACAACACACACACACACACCGACAACACACACACACACACCGACAACACACACACACACACACACACACACCGACAACACACACACACACACACCGACAACACACACACACACACACCGACAACACACACACACACACACCGACAAAACACACACACACCGACAACACACACACACACAACACACACACACACACACCGACAACACAAACACACACACACACACACACCGACAACACACACACACACACACACACACCGACAACACACACACACACACCGACAACACACACACACACACCGACAACACACACACACACAACACACACACACACACACCGACAACACACACACACACCGACCACACACACACACAAACACACCGACAACACACACACACACACCGTCAACACACACACACACACCCCGACAACACACACACACACACACCGACAACACACACACACACACCGACAACACACACACACACACACACACACACCGACAACACACACACACACACCGACAACACACACACACACAAACACCAGCAACACACACACACATACCGACAACACACACACACACACACCGACAACACACACACACAAACACCGACAACACACACACACACACACACACCGACAACACATACACACACACACCGACAACACACACACACACACACCGACAACACACACACACACAACACACACACACACCGACAACACACACACACAGCGACAACACACACACACAAACACACCGACAACACACACACACCGACAACACACACACACACACCGACAACACACACACACACACCGAAAACACACACACACACACACACACACCGACAACACACACACACACACCGACAACACACACACACACACCGACAACACACACACACACAAACACCAGCAACACACACACACACTGACAACACACACACACACACACCGACAACACACACACACACACCGACAACACACACATACACACACACCGACAACACACACACACACACACACTGACAACACACACACACACACACCGACAAATCACACACACACACACCGACAACACACACACACACACCGACAACACACACACACACACCGACAACACACACACACACACACACACACACCGACAACACACACACACACGGACAACACACACACACACAACACACACACACCGACAACACACACACACACACCGACAAAACACACACGCACACACCGACAACACACACACACACACACACCGACAACACACCCACAACACACACACACACCGACAACACACACACACCGACAACACACACACACACACCGACAACACACACACACACACACCGACAACACACACACACACACCGACAACACACACACACACACACACCGATAACACACACACACCGACAACACACACACACACACACACCGACAACACACACACACACAACACACACACACACACACACCGACAACACACACACACACACAGCGACAACACACACACACAAACACACCGACAACACACACACACCGACAACACACACACACACACCGACAACACACACACACCGACAACACACACACACACACACAAACCGACAACACACACACACACACACCGACAACACACACACACACCGACAACACACACACACACACCGACAACACATAAACACACACACACCGACAACACACACACACACACACTGACAACACACACACATACACACCGACAACACACACACACACACACACCGACAACACACACACACCGACAACACACACACACACACCGACAACACACACACACACACACACCGACAACACACACACACACCGACAACACACACACACACACACCGACAACACACACACACACACACCGACAACACACACACACACCGACAACACACACACACACAACACACACACACACACACCGACAACACAAACACACACACACACACACCGACAACACACACACACACACACACCGACAACACACACACACACACACCGACAACACACACACACACACCGACAACACACACACACACAACACACACACACACACCGACAACACACACACACACACCGACCACACACACACACAAACACACCGAGAACACACACACACACACCGACAACACACACACACACACCGACAACACACACACACACAACACACACACACACACCGACAACACACACACACACACACCGACCACACACACACACAAACACACCGACAACACACACACACACACCGACAACACACACACACACACCCCGACAACACACACACACACACACCGACAACACACACACACACACCGACAACACACACACACACACACACACACACACACCGACAACACACACACACACACCGACAACACACACACACACAAACACCAGCAACACACACACACATACCGACAACACACACACACACACACCGACAACACACACACACACACACCGACAACACACACACACACACACCGACAACACATACACACACACACCGACAACACACACACACACCGACAACACACACACACACAACACACACACACACACACACACAGCGACAACACACACACACAAACACACCGACAACACACACACACACACCGACAACACACACACACACACACACCGACAACACACACACACACACACACTGACAACACACACACACACACACCGACAAATCACACACACACACACCGACAACACACACACACACACCGACAACACACACACACACACCGACAACACACACACACACACACACACACCGACAACACACACACACACGGACAACACACACACACACAACACACACACACCGACAACACACACACACACACCGACAAAACACACACGCACACACCGACAACACACACACACACACACCGACAACACACCCACAACACACACACACACCGACAACACACACACACCGACAACACACACACACACACCGACAACACACACACACACACACCGACAACACACACACACACACCGACAACACACACACACACACACACCGATAACACACACACACCGACAACACACACACACACACACACCGACAACACACACACACACAACACACACACACACACACACCGACAACACACACACACACACAGCGACAACACACACACACAAACACACCGACAACACACACACACCGACAACACACACACACACACCGACAACACACACACACCGACAACACACACACACACACACAAACCGACAACACACACACACACACCGACAACACACACACACACCGACAACACACACACACACACCGACAACACATAAACACACACACACCGACAACACACACACACACACACTGACAACACACACACATACACACCGACAACACACACACACACACACACACCGACAACACACACACACACACCGACAACACACACACACACACCGACAACACACACACACACACACACACACCGACAACACACACACACACCGACAACACACACACACACACACCGACAACACACACACACACACACCGACAACACACACACACACCGACAACACACACACACACAACACACACACACACACACACCGACAACACAAACACACACACAGACACACCGACAACACACACACACACACACACCGACAACACACACACACACACACACCGACAACACACACACACACACCGACAACACACACACACACAACACACACACACACACCGACAACACACACACACACACCGACCACACACACACACAAACACACCGAGAACACACACACACACACCGACAACACACACACACACACCGACAACACACACACACACAACACACACACACACACCGACAACACACACACACACACACCGACCACACACACACACAAACACACCGACACACACACACACACACACCCGACAACACACACACACACACCCCGACAACACACACACACACACACCGACAACACACACACACACACCGACAACACACACACACACACACACACACACACACACACACACACACACACCGACAACACACACACACACAAACACCAGCAACACACACACACATACCGACAACACACACACACACACACCGACAACACACACACACACACACCGACAACACACACACACACACACCGACAACACATACACACACACACCGACAACACACACACACACCGACAACACACACACACACAACACACACACACACACACACACAGCGACAACACACACACACAAACCGACAACACACACACACACACCGACAACACACACACACACACCGACAACACACACACACACACACACACACACACCGACAACACACACACACCGACAACACACACACACACACCGACAACACACACACACACAAACACCAGCAACACACACAGACACTGACAACACACACACACACACACCGACAACACACACACACACACCGACAACACACACACACACACCGACAACACACACACACACACACACCGACAACACACACACACACACACTGACAACACACACACACACACACACTGACAACACACACACACACCGACAACACACACACACACACACCGACAACACACACACACACACACGACAACACACACACACACACACACCGACAACACACACACCGACAACACACACACACACCGACAACACACACACACACAACACACACACACACACCGACAACACACACACACACACACCGACAAAACACACACGCACACACCGACAACACACACACACACACACACCGACAACACACCCACAACACACACACACACACACCGACAACACACACACACCGACAACACACACACACACACCGACAACACACACACACACACACCGACAACACACACACACACACACACACCGACAACACACACACACACCGATAACACACACACACCGACAACACACACACACACACACACACCGATAACACACACACCGACAACACACACACACACACCGACAACACACACACACACACACCGACAACACACACACACACACACACCGACAACACACACACACACCGACAACACACACACACACACACCGACAACACACACACACACACACACCGACAACACACACACACACACACCGACAACACACACACACACACACAACACACACACACACACACCGACAACACACACACACACACACACACACACCGACAACACACACACACACACCGACAAAACACACACAGACACAGACAACACACACACACACACACACACACACACCGACAACACACACACACACACACCGACAACACACACACACACACACCGACAACACACACACACACACACCGACAAAACACACACACACCGACAACACACACACACACAACACACACACACACACACCGACAACACAAACACACACACACACACACCGACAACACACACACACACACACACACCGACAACACACACACACACACACACCGACAACACACACACACACACCGACAACACACACACACACAACACACACACACACACCGACAACACACACACACACCGACCACACACACACACAAACACACCGACAACACACACACACACACCGACAACACACACACACACACCCCGACAACACACACACACACACACACCGACAACACACACACACACACCGACAACACACACACACACACACACATACCGACAACACACACACACACACACACCGACAACACACACACACACACACCGACAACACACACACACACACACACACCGACAACACATACACACACACACACCGACAACACACACACACACACCGACAACACACACACACACAACACACACACACACACCGACAACACACACACACACACCGACAACACACACACACACACACACACACACCGACAACACACACACACACACCGACAACACACACACACACACCGACAACACACACACACACAAACACCAGCAACACACACACACACTGACAACACACACACACACACCGACAACACACACACACACACACCGACAACACACACACACACACACACCGACAACACACACACACACACAAACCGACAACACACACACACACACACACTGACAACACACACACACACACACCGACAAATCACACACACACACACCGCACACACACACACACCGACAACACACACACACACACCGACAACACACACACACACACACCGACAACACACACACACACGGACAACACACACACACACAACACACACACACCGACAACACACACACACACACACCGACAAAACACACACGCACACACCGACAACACACACACACACACACCGACAACACACCCACAACACACACACACACACACCGACAACACACACACACCGACAACACACACACACACACCGACAACACACACACACACACACCGACAACACACACACACACACCGACAACACACACACACACACACACCGATAAC
>NW_027675374.1:37500-55000 GCF_965601325.2 Salmo salar
ACACACACAGACACACACACCGACAACACACACACACACACCGATAACACACACACACCGACAACACACACACACACACACACACCGATAACACACACACACACCGACAACACACACACACACACCGACAACACACACACACACACACCGACAACACACACACACACACACACCGACAACACACACACACACCGACAACACACACACACACACACCGACAACACACACACACACACACACCAACAACACACACACACACACACACAACACACACACACACACACCGACAACACACACACACACACACACACACACACCGACAACACACACACACACACCGACAACACACACACACACACCGACAACACACACACACACACACACACCGACAACACACACACACACACACCGACAACACACACACACACACACCGACAACACACACACACACACACCGACAAAACACACACACACCGACAACACACACACACACAACACAGACACACACACACCGACAACACAAACACACACACACACACACCGACAACACACACACACACACACACACACCGACAACACACACACACACACACACCGACAACACACACACACACACCGACAACACACACACACACAACACACACACACACCGACAACACACACACACACCGACCACACACACACACAAACACACCGACAACACACACACACACACCGACAACACACACACACACACCGACAACACACACACACACACACCGACAACACACACACACACACCGACAACACACACACACACACACACACACACCGACAACACACACACACACACCGACAACACACACACACACAAACACCAGCAACACACACACACATACCGACAACACACACACACACTCACACCGACAACACACACACACACACACCGACAACACACACACACACACACACACCGACAACACATACACACACACACACCGACAACACACACACACACACCGACAACACACACACACACAACACACACACACACACACCGACAACACACACACACAGCGACAACACACACACACAAACACACCGACAACACACACACACCGACAACACACACACACACACCGACAACACACACACACACACCGACAACACACACACACACACACACACACACACACCGACAACACACACACACACACCGACAACACACACACACACACCGACAACACACACACACACAAACACCAGCAACACACACACACACTGACAACACACACACACACACACCGACAACACACACACACACACCGACAACACACACACACACACACACCGACAACACACACACACACACACACCGACAACACACACACACACACACACTGACAACACACACACACACACACCGACAAATCACACACACACACACCGACAACACACACACACACACACCGACAACACACACACACACACCGACAACACACACACACACACACACACACCGACAACACACACACACACGGACAACACACACACACACAACACACACACACCGACAACACACACACACACACACCGACAAAACACACACGCACACACCGACAACACACACACACACACACCGACAACACACCCACAACACACACACACACACACCGACAACACACACACACCGACAACACACACACACACACCGACAACACACACACACACACACCGACAACACACACACACACACCGACACACACACACACACACACACACCGATAACACACACACACCGACAACACACACACACACACACACCGACAACACACACACACACCGACAACACACACACACACACCGACAACACACACACACACACACCGACAACACACACACACACACCGACAACACACACACACACACACACCGACAACACACACACACACACCGACAACACACACACACACACACACCGACAACACACACACACACCGACAACACACACACACACACACCGACAACACACACACACACACACCGACAACACACACACACACACACAACACACACACACACACACACACACACACACACCGACAACACACACACACACACCGACAACACACACACACACACACCGACAACACATAAACACACACACACCGACAACACACACACACACACACACTGACAACACACACACATACACACCGACAACACACACACACACACACACCGACAACACACACACACACACCGACAACACACACACACACACACACACACCGACAACACACACACACACACACACCGACAACACACACACACCGACAACACACACACACACTCACACACACACACCGACAACACACACACACACCGACAACACACACACACACACCGACAACACACACACACACACACACACAAACCGACAACACACACACACACACACCGACAACACACACACACACTCATACACACACACAGACAACACACACACACACACCGACAACACACACACACACACACCGACAACACACACACACACCGACAACACACACACACACACACCGACAACACACACACACACAACACACACACACACACCGACAACACACACACACACACACACGACAACACACACACACACCGACAACACACACACACACACACACACACACACACCGACAACACACCGACAACACACACACACACCGACAACACACACACACCGACAACACTCACACACACACCGACAACACACACACACACACCGACAACACACACACACACACCGACAACACACACACACACACAAACACCAGCAACACACACACACACACCGACAACACACACACACACACACACTTACAACACACACACACCGACAACACACACACACACACACCGACAACACACACACACACACACCGACAACACACACACACCGACAACACACACACACACACACACACACCGACAACACACACACACACCGACAACACACACACACACAACACCGACAACACACACACACACACCGACAACACACACACACACACCGAAAACACACACACACACACCGACAACACACACACACACACACACACACCGACAACACACACACACACACACACCGACAACACACACACACCGACAACACACACACACACTCACACACACACACCGACAACACACACACACACCGACAACACACACACACACACCGACAACACACACACACACACACAAACCGACAACACACACACACACACACCGACAACACACACACACACACACAAACAGACAACACACACACACACACACACCGACAACACACACACACACACCGACAACACACACACACACCGACAACACATAAACACACACACACCGACAACACACACACACACACCGACAACACACACACACCGACAACACACACACACACACACACACACACACACACCGACAACACACACACACACCGACAACACACACACACACACACCGACAACACACACACACACACACCGACAACACACACACACACACACCGACAACACACACACACACCGACAACACACACACACACTCATACACACACACCGACAACACACACACACACCGACAACACACACACACACACACCGACAACACACACACACACAACACACACACACACACCGACAACACACACACACACACACACGACAACACACACACACACTGACAACACACACACACACACACACACACACCGACAACACACCGACAACACACACACACACCGACAACACACACACACCGACAACACTCACACACACACCGAC
Source organism: Salmo salar (assembly GCF_965601325.2). NCBI lineage: Eukaryota > Metazoa > Chordata > Actinopteri > Salmoniformes > Salmonidae > Salmo > Salmo salar. Next base: position 41,322 of record NW_027675374.1, read on the forward strand.
AACACACACACACACACCGACAACACACACACACACACCGACAACACACACACACACAAACACCAGCAACACACACACACACACCGACAACACACACACACACACACTTACAACACACACACACCGACAACACACACACACACACACCGACAACACACACACACACACACCGACAACACACACACACCGACAACACACACACACACACACACACACCGACAACACACACACACACCGACAACACACACACACACAACACCGACAACACACACACACACACCGACAACACACACACACACACCGAAAACACACACACACACACACACTGACAACACACACACACACACACACCGACAACACACACACACACCGACAACACACACACACACACACCGACAACACACACACACCGACAACACACACACACCGACAACACACACACACACACACCGACAACACACACACACACACACACCGACAACACACACACACACACCGACAACACACACACACACACACACACACCGACAACACACACACACACCGACAACACACACACACACAACACACACACACACACCGACAACACACACACACACACACCGACAAAACACACACGCACACACCGACAACACACACACACACACACCGACAACACACCCACAACACACACACACACACCGACAACACACACACACACACACACACACACACCGACAACACACACACACACCGACAACACACACACACACACACCGACAACACACACACACACACACCGACAACACACACACACACCGACAACACACACACACACCGACAACACACACACACACTCATACACACACACAGACAACACACACACACACACCGACAACACACACACACACACACCGACAACACACACACACACCGACAACACACACACACACACACCGACAACACACACACACACAACACACACACACACACCGACAACACACACACACACACACACGACAACACACACACACACCGACAACACACAGACACACACACACACACACCGACAACACACCGACAACACACACACACACCGACAACACACACACACCGACAACACTCACACACACACCGACAACACACACACACACACCGACAACACACACACACACACCGACAACACACACACACACAAACACCAGCAACACACACACACACACCGACAACACACACACACACACACACTTACAACACACACACACCGACAACACACACACACACACACCGACAACACACACACACACACACCGACAACACACACACACCGACAACACACACACACACACACACACACCGACAACACACACACACACCGACAACACACACACACACAACACCGACAACACACACACACACACCGACAACACACACACACACACCGACAACACACACACACACACCGACAACACATAAACACACACACACCGACAACACACACACACACACCGACAACACACACACACCGACAACACACACACACACACACACACACACACACCGACAACACACACACACACCGACAACACACACACACACACACCGACAACACACACACACACACACACCGACAACACACACACACACACACCGACAACACACACACACACCGACAACACACACACACACTCATACACACACACCGACAACACACACACACACCGACAACACACACACACACACACCGACAACACACACACACACAACACACACACACACACCGACAACACACACACACACACACACGACAACACACACACACACCGACAACACACACACACACACACACACACACCGACAACACACCGACAACACACACACACACCGACAACACACACACACCGACAACACTCACACACACACCGACAACACACACACACACACCGACAACACACACACACACACCGACAACACACACACACACAAACACCAGCAACACACACACACACACCGACAACACACACACACACACACACTTACAACACACACACACCGACAACACACACACACACACACCGACAACACACACACACACACACCGACAACACACACACACCGACAACACACACACACACACACACACCGACAACACACACACACACCGACAACACACACACACACAACACCGACAACACACACACACACACCGACAACACACACACACACACCGAAAACACACACACACACACCGACAACACACACACACACACACACACACCGACAACACACACACACACACACACCGACAACACACACACACCGACAACACACACACACACACACACACACACACACCGACAACACACACACACACCGACAACACACACACACACACCGACAACACACACACACACACACACACACCGACAACACACACACACACACACCGACAACACACACACACACACCGACAACACACACACACACACCGACAACACACACACACACACACACCGACAACACACACACACACACCGACAACACACACACACCGACAACACACACACACACACACACACACACCGACAACACACACACACACCGACAACACACACACACACACACCACCGACAACACACACACACACACACCGACAACACACACACACACACACCGACAACACACACACACACCGACAACACACACACACACACCACACACACACCGACAACACACACACACACCGACAACACACACACACACACACCGACAACACACACACACACAACACACACACACACACCGACAACACACACACACACACACACGACACACACACACACACACCGACAACACACACACACACACACACACACACCGACAACACACCGACAACACACACACACACCGACAACACACACACACACCGACAACACACACACACACACCGACAACACACACACACACACCGACAACACACACACACACACCGACAACACACACACACACACAACACCAGCAACACACACACACACACCGACAACACACACACACACACACCGACACACACACACACACCGACAACACACACACACACACACCGACAACACACACACACACACACCGACAACACACACACACCGACAACACACACACACACACACACCGACAACACACACACACACCGACAACACACACACACACACACACCGACAACACACACACACACACCCGACAACACACACACACACACCGACAACACACACACACACACACGACAACACACACACACACACACGACCACACACACACACACACCGACAACACACACACACACACACACCGCACACACACACACACACCGACAACACACACACACACACACACACACACACACACACCGACAACACACACACACACACACCGACAACACACACACACACACACCGACAACACACACACACACACCGACACACACACACACACACACACACACACACCGACAACACACACACACACCGACAACACACACACACCACAACACACACACACACACCGACAACACACACACACACACACCGACAACACACACACACACACCGACAACACACACACACACACACCGACAACACACCCACAACACACACACACACACCGACAACACACACACACACACACACACACACACACACCGACAACACACACACACACCGACAACACACACACACACACACCGACAACACACACACACACACACCGACAACACACACACACACACACCACAACACACACACACACCGACAACACACACACACACACCGACAACACACACACACACACACCGACAACACACACACACACCGACAACACACACACACACACACCGACAACACACACACACACAACACACACACACACACCGACAACACACACACACACACACACGACAACACACACACACACCGACAACACACACACACACACACACACACACCGACAACACACCGACAACACACACACACACCGACAACACACACACACCGACAACACTCACACACACACCGACAACACACACACACACACCGACAACACACACACACACACCGACAACACACACACACACAAACACCAGCAACACACACACACACACCGACAACACACACACACACACACACTTACAACACACACACACCGACAACACACACACACACACACCGACACACACACACACACACACACACACACCGACAACACACACACACACCGACAACACACACACACACAACACCGACAACACACACACACACACCGACAACACACACACACACACCGAAAACACACACACACACACCGACAACACACACACACACACACACACACCGACAACACACACACACACACACCCGACAACACACACACACCGACAACACACACACACACTCACACACACACACCGACAACACACACACACACCGACAACACACACACACACACCGACAACACACACACACACACACAAACCGACAACACACACACACACACGACAACACACACACACACACCGACAACACACACACACACACCGACAACACATAAACACACACACACCGACAACACACACACACACACACCGACAACACACACACACCGACAACACACACACACACACACACACACACCGACAACACACACACACACCGACAACACACACACACACACACCGACAACACACACACACACACACCGACAACACACACACACACACACCGACAACACACACACACACCGACAACACACACACACACTCATACACACACACCGACAACACACACACACACCGACAACACACACACACACACACCGACAACACACACACACACAACACACACACACACACCGACAACACACACACACACACACACGACAACACACACACACACCGACAACACACACACACACACACACACACACCGACAACACACCGACAACACACACACACACCGACAACACACACACACCGACAACACTCACACACACACCGACAACACACACACACACACCGACAACACACACACACACACCGACAACACACACACACACAAACACCAGCAACACACACACACACACCGACAACACACACACACACACACACTTACAACACACACACACCGACAACACACACACACACACACCGACAACACACACACACACACACCGACAACACACACACACCGACAACACACACACACACACACACACACCGACAACACACACACACACCGACAACACACACACACACAACACCGACAACACACACACACACACCGACAACACACACACACGAAAACACACACACACACACACACTGACAACACACACACACACACACACCGACAACACACACACACACCGACAACACACACACACACACACACCGACAACACACACACACCGACAACACACACACACACACACACACACCGACAACACACACACACACACCGACAACACACACACACACACCGACAACACACACACACACACACACACACCGACAACACACACACACACCGACAACACACACACACACAACACACACACACACACCGACAACACACACACACACACACCGACAAAACACACACGCACACACCGACAACACACCCACAACACACACACACACACCGACAACACACACACACACACACACACACACCGACAACACACACACACACCGACAACACACACACACACACACCGACAACACACACACACACCGACAACACACACACACACCGACAACACACACACACACCGACAACACACACACACACACACACACACCGACAACACACACACACACCGACAACACACACACACACACCGACAACACACACACACACAACACCACAACACACACACACACACCGACAACACACACACACACACACCACAACACACACACACCGACAACACACACACACACACACCGACAACACACACACACACACACACACACCGACAACACACACACACACCGACAACACACACACACACAACACCGACAACACACACACACACACCGACAACACACACACACACACCGACAACACACACACACACACCGACACACACACACACACACACACACACCGACAACACACACACACACACCGACAACACACACACACACAACACCAGCAACACACACACACACACCGACAACACACACACACACACACACACAACACACACACACACCGACAACACACACACACACCGACAACACACACACACACAACACCGACAACACACACACACACACCGACAACACACACACACACACCGAAAACACACACACACACACCGACAACACACACACACACACACACACACCGACAACACACACACACACACACACCGACAACACACACACACCGACAACACACACACACACCGACAACACACACACACACACACACACACACCGACAACACACCGACAACACACACACACACCGACAACACACACACACCGACAACACACACACACACACCGACAACACACACACACACACCGACAACACACACACACACACCGACAACACACACACACACAAACACCAGCAACACACACACACACACCGACAACACACACACACACACACACTACAACACACACACACCGACAACACACACACACACACACCGACAACACACACACACACACACCGACAACACACACACACCGACAACACACACACACACACACACACACCGACAACACACACACACACCGACAACACACACACACACACACCGACAACACACACACACACACCGACAACACACACACCGACAACACACACACACACACACACTGACAACACACACACACACACACACCGACAACACACACACACACCGACAACACACACACACACACACACCGACAACACACACACACCGACACACACACACACACCACACACACACACACACCGACAACACACACACACACACCGACAACACACACACACACACCGACAACACACACACACACACACACACACCGACAACACACACACACACCGACAACACACACACACACAACACACACACACACACCGACAACACACACACACACACACCGACAACACACACACGCACACACCGACAACACACCACAACACACACACACACACCGACAACACACACACACACACACACACACACCGACAACACACACACACACCGACAACACACACACACACACACCGACAACACACACACACACCGACACACACACACACACACCGACAACACACACACACACCGACAACACACACACACACACACACACACCGACAACACACACACACACCGACAACACACACACACACACCGACAACACACACACACACAACACCACAACACACACACACACACCGACAACACACACACACACACACACTACAACACACACACACCGACAACACACACACACACACACCGACAACACACACACACACACACACACACCGACAACACACACACACACCGACAACACACACACACACAACACCGACAACACACACACACACACCGACAACACACACACACACACCGAAAACAAACACACACACACCGACACACACACACACACACACACACACACCGACAACACACACACACACACCGACAACACACACACACACAAACACCAGCAACACACACACACACACCGACAACACAACACACACACACTTACAACACACACACACACCGACAACACACACACACACCGACAACACACACACACACAACACCGACAACACACACACACACACCGACAACACACACACACACACCGAAAACACACACACACACACCGACAACACACACACACACACACACACACCGACAACACACACACACACACACACCGACAACACACACACACCGACAACACACACACACACTCACACACACACACCGACAACACACACACACACCGACAACACACACACACACACCGACAACACACACACACACACACACCGACAACACACACACACACACACCGACAACACACACACACACACCGACAACACACACACACACACCGACAACACATAAACACACACACACCGACAACACACACACACACACCGACAACACACACACACCGACAACACACACACACACACACACACACACACACACCGACAACACACACACACACCGACAACACACACACACACACACCGACAACACACACACACACACACCGACAACACACACACACACACACCGACAACACACACACACACCGACAACACACACACACACTCATACACACAGACCGACAACACACACACACACCGACAACACACACACACACACACACCACAACACACACACACACAACACACACACACACACCGACAACACACACACACACACACACGACAACACACACACACACCGACAACACACACACACACACACACACCGACAACACACCGACAACACACACACACACCGACAACACACACACACCGACAACACTCACACACACACCGACAACACACACACACACACCGACAACACACACACACACACCGACAACACACACACACACAAACACCAGCAACACACACACACACACCGACAACACACACACACACACACACTTACAACACACACACACCGACAACAAACACACACACACACCGACAACACACACACACACACACCGACAACACACACACACCGACAACACACACACACACACACACACACCGACAACACACACACACACCGACAACACACACACACACAACACCGACAACACACACACACACACCGACAACACACACACACACACCGAAAACACACACACACACACACGACAACACACACACACACACACACACACACCGACAACACACACACACACCGACAACACACACACACACACACACCGACAACACACACACACCGACAACACACACACACACACACACACACACCGACAACACACACACACACACACCGACAACACACACACACACCACACCGACAACACACACACACACACCGACAACACACACACACACCACACACACACACACACCGACAACACACACACACACCGACAACACACACACACACACCGACAACACACACACACACACACCGACAACACACACACGCACACACCGACAACACACACACACACACACCGACAACACACCCACACACACACACACACACACCGACAACACACACACACCGACAACACACACACACACACACCGACAACACACACACACACACACACCGACAACACACACACACACCGACAACACACACACACCGACAACACACACACACACACCGACAACACACACACACACACCGACAACACACACACACACACACACACACACACACACACGACACACACACACACACCGACAACACACACACACACACACACACACACACACACACCGACAACACACACACACACACACCGACAACACACACACACCGACAACACACACACACACACACACACCGACAACACACACACACACCGACAACACACACACACACAACACCGACAACACACACACACACACCGACAACACACACACACACACCGACAACACACACACACACACCGACAACACACACACACACACACCGACAACCACACACACACACCGACAACACACACACACACACACCGACAACACACACACACACACCGACAACACACACACACACACCACACACACACACACACCGACAACACACACACACACACACACCGACAACACACACACACACACACGACAACACACACACACACACACACCGACAACACACGACACACACACACACACCGACAACACACACACACACACCGACAACACACACACACACACACCGACAACACACACACACACACACCGACAACACACACACACCGACAACACACACACACACACACACACCGACAACACACACACACACCGACAACACACACACACACAACACCGACAACACACACACACACACCGACAACACACACACACACACCGACAACACACACACACACACCGACAACACACACACACACACACACCGACAACACACACACACACACACACCGACAACACACACACACCGACAACACACACACACACTCACACACACACACCGACAACACACACACACACCGACAACACACACACACACACCGACAACACACACACACACACACAAACCGACAACACACACACACACACACCGACAACACACACACACACACCGACAACACACACACACACACCGACAACACATAAACACACACACACCGACAACACACACACACACACCGACAACACACACACACCGACAACACACACACACACACACACACACACACCGACAACACACACACACACCGACAACACACACACACACACACCGACAACACACACACACACACACCGACAACACACACACACACACACCGACAACACACACACACACCGACAACACACACACACACTCATACACACACACCGACAACACACACACACACCGACAACACACACACACACACACCGACAACACACACACACACAACACACACACACACACCGACAACACACACACACACACACACGACAACACACACACACACCGACAACACACACACACACACACACACACACCGACAACACACCGACAACACACACACACACCGACAACACACACACACCGACAACACTCACACACACACCGACAACACACACACACACACCGACAACACACACACACACACCGACAACACACACACACACAAACACCAGCAACACACACACACACACCGACAACACACACACACACACACACTTACAACACACACACACCGACAACACACACACACACACACCGACAACACACACACACACACACCGACAACACACACACACCGACAACACACACACACACACACACCGACAACACACACACACACCGACAACACACACACACACAACACCGACAACACACACACACACACCGACAACACACACACACACACCGAAAACACACACACACACACACACTGACAACACACACACACACACACACCGACAACACACACACACACCGACAACACACACACACACACACACCGACAACACACACACACCGACAACACACACACACACACACACACACACCGACACACACACACACACACACCGACAACACACACACACACACACACCGACAACACACACACACACACCGACAACACACACACACACACACACCACACACACCGACAACACACACACACACCGACAACACACACACACACAACACACACACACACACCGACAACACACACACACACACACCGACAACACACACACGCACACACCGACAACACACACACACACACACCGACAACACACCCACAACACACACACACACACCGACAACACACACACACACACACACACACACACACCGACAACACACACACACACCGACAACACACACACACACACACCGACAACACACACACACACACCGACAACACACACACACACCGACAACACACACACACACACACACACACACACAGACAACACACACACACCGACAACACACACACACACACACCGACAACACACACACACACCGACAACACACACACACACACACCGACAACACACACACACACAACACACACACACACACCGACAACACACACACACACACACACGACAACACACACACACACCGACAACACACACACACACACACACACACGACAACACACCGACAACACACACACACACCGACAACACACACACACCGACAACACACACACACACACCGACAACACACACACACACACCGACAACACACACACACACACCGACAACACACACACACACACACACACAACACACACACACCGACAACACACACACACACACACCGACAACACACACACACACACACACACACACGACAACACACACACACACCGACAACACACACACACACAACACCGACAACACACACACACACACCGACAACACACACACACACACACACGACAACACACACACACACACCGACAACACACACACACACACACACCGACAACACACACACACACACACACCGACAACACACACACACCGACAACACACACACACACCACACACACACACCGACAACACACACACACACCGACAACACACACACACACACCGACAACACACACACACACACACACACCGACAACACACACACACACCGACAACACACACACACACACACCGACAACACACACACACACACCGACAACACACACACACACACACCGACAACACACACACACACACCGACAACACACACACACCGACAACACACACACACACACACACACACACACACACCGACAACACACACACACACACGACAACACACACACACACACACCGACAACACACACACACACACACCGACAACACACACACACACACACCGACAACACACACACACACACCGACAACACACACACACACACACACACACACACCGACACACACACACACACACCGACACACACACACACACACACCGACAACACACACACACACAACACACACACACACACCGACAACACACACACACACACACACGACAACACACACACACACACCGACAACACACACACACACACACACACACACGACAACACACCGACAACACACACACACACCGACACACACACACACACCGACAACACACACACACACACCGACAACACACACACACACACCGACAACACACACACACACACCGACAACACACACACACACAACACCACAACACACACACACACACCGACAACACACACACACACACACACGACAACACACACACACCGACAACACACACACACACACACCGACAACACACACACACACACACCGACAACACACACACACCGACAACACACACACACACACACACACACGACAACACACACACACACCGACAACACACACACACACCGACAACACACACACACACACCGACAACACACACACACACAACACACACACACACACACACGACACACACACACACACACACACACCGACAACACACACACACACACCGACAACACACACACACACACACACCGACACACACACACACACCGACAACACACACACACACAACACACACACACACACCGACAACACACACACACACACCGACAACACACACACACACACCGACAACACACACACACACACACACACGACAACGACACACACACACACACACCGACAACACACACACACACACACACACACACACACACACACCGACAACACACACACACACACCGACAACACACACACACACACGACAACACACACACACACCGACAACACACACACACACACACACACACACACACGACAACACACACACACACCGACAACACACACACACACACCGACAACACACACACACACCGACAACACACACACACACACACCGACAACACACACACACACACCGACAACACACACACACACACCGACAACACACACACACACACACACGACACACACACAC